>NC_052168.1:5853259-6046125 GCF_902713615.1 Scyliorhinus canicula | reverse complement strand
GATCGCCCCCCGATCGCCCCCCTCTGCCCCCGATCGCCCCCCTCTGCCCCCGATCGCCCCCCTCTGCCCCCGATCGCCCCCCTCTGTCCCCGATCGCCCCCCTCTGCCCCCGATCGCCCCCCTCTGCCCCCGATCGCCCCCCTCTGCCCCCGATCGCCCCCCTCTGCCCCCGATCGCCCCCCTCTGCCCCCGATCGCCCCCCTCTGCCCCCGATCGCCCCCCTCTGCCCCCGATCGCCCCCCTCTGCCCCCGATCGCCCCCCTCTGCCCCCGATCGCCCCCCGATCGCCCCCCTCTGCCCCCGATCGCCCCCCTCTGCCCCCGATCGCCCCCCTCTGCCCCCGATCGCCCCCCTCTGCCCCCGATCGCCCCCCTCTGCCCCCGATCGCCCCCCTCTGCCCCTCTGCCCCCGCTCGCCCCCCCCTCTGCCCCCGCTCGCCCCCCTCTGCCCCCGCTCGCCCCCCTCTCGCCCCCCTCTGTCCCCGCTCGCCCCCCTCTGTCCCCGCTCGCCCCCCTCTGTCCCCCGCTCGCCCCCCTCTGTCCCCGCTCGCCCCCCTCTGTCCCCGCTCGCCCCCCTCTGTCCCCGCTCGCCCCCCTCTGTCCCCGCTCGCCCCCCTCTGTCCCCGCTCGCCCCCCTCTGTCCCCGATCGCCCCCCTCTGTCCCCGATCGCCCCCCTCTGTCCCCGATCGCCCCCCTCTGTCCCCGATCGCCCCCCCTCCGTCCCCGATCGCCCCCCTCCGTCCCCGATCGCCCCCCTCCGTCCCCGATCATCCCCCCCGATCCGCCCCCAATCTCCCCCCCGAACACTCCCCCCGAACACTCCCCCCGAACACTCCCCCCGAACACTCCCCCCGACCACTCCCCCCCGACCACTCCCCCCGACCACTCCCCCCGACCACTCCCCCCGACCACTCCCCCCGACCACTCCCCCGACCACTCCCCCCGACCACCGTCCCCCCGACCACTCCCCCGACCACTCCCCCGACCACTCCCCCGACCACTCCCCCGACCACTCCCCCGACCACTCCCCCGACCACTCCCCGACACTCCCCCGACACTCCCCCGACCACCCCCCCGACCACCCCCCCGACCACTCCCCCGCCCACTCCCCCGACCACTCCCCCGACCACTCCCCCGACCACTCCCCCGACCACTCCCCCGACCACTCCCCCGACCACTCCCCCGACCACTCCCCCCGACCACTCCCCCCGACCACTCCCCCCGACCACTCCCCCCTCTGTCTCCCCTGATCACCCCCTTCTCTCTTCCCTGATCACCCCCCCATCTTCCCATCCCACTCACCCCCTCCCCCCCCCCCCACCCCCCCCACTCACCCCCTCAATCCTCCTCTACCTGTCCCTCCTGTTAACGCTGAAGGAGCCCCCATTCCCCCTCAATCCTCCGTCCACCCTCTGCATCTGTTTCAGGGTCTCCGTGGTCTCTGTTTTCCCGATCGGCCGAACCAGTCGCTTGCGTGGTTTGATGAAATTGGGCAACAAAATGCGGATTCCCTTTCCCAAGATAGACAGAAACCCTTGACTGGGGAAGGAGAGGCACACCCTTCCCAACCCCCGAACGGGGGGGGGGGGGAGGGGGGGGGCTTAAAAAGACGCAACTCTGTTTGAAACTGGGGCTTCTTTCCTCTGCAGCGGAGAAGGTGAAAGGGGATGGGACGGGAGGTATTGTCCACAGGTCGGTGAATTGGGGACGGGTCTGGAATCATCGAGAGAAACGAGGAGGCAGAGGTTGGAAGAATGTATTTTCTGCAGACTGTTATCAGAGCCTGCGGACGATACTGGAACAGAGACTTAACACATTTACACATTTAATAGGGAATTGGGGATGTGTAAAATAATGTGGGGAAAGAGGCCCCAAGAAATGGCTCCAGTTGGACATAATCGGCCAACTACAGTTGAACTGGACCAATGCTGGTCCAGGAGCAAATCATTCATCTCTTTGGGATGTCCTGATTTCATCAATCATCCATTTCTAATCCATGTCACAAGGTGGTGAAACTACCTGTGCTCCAGCTCACCATTCTTCATCCCTCTCCATGGGACGGTATTGGATTTATGGAAGAAGGTTTTCTCTGCCCTCCTTCCCTGAGCATCGGTATGCACTAAGCGACGGCGTTATCCACTGACCAGTTCGTGGGTTTTAACCCAAGTATGAAGGCTGCTATGAAAAGCGTCCGTCATAACTGAGCCATGAGTATTTTTGCAATGTCAACGGTCTCAGCGTTGGAAGATTTGTCTTGTCCACTGTTGGGAATCAACGGATCACTCAAACATCATGACAGCCGCAGAGAAGAGCGAGAGGCCCACTGAACAGTGTTCAGAGAGAAAGGGATGTTATTAACTAGGTACAGAGAGGACTTGAGACAGTGAGAGGAATGCAGGGGATGCAATGATCAGATATAGGGAAGGGAGAACACATCCTGTGCAAGGAGAACACTGGAAATTTTTCTGTATTTCACCAAAAATTCTTTTTTCAGAATATTTTGTTGGTTTGGTGAAAGGTTCATAATGAGAGTTATATGCGCCTATTGCTGATGTGCCACAGTTTATAGAATCACTACAGTGTAGAAGGCGACCACGTAGCCCATGGAGTCTGCACGCCCATCCGAACGCGCACCCTACCTGGACCCATTTCCCCACCCTGTCCCCATAACTCCACCTGACCCTTTGGACACAAAGCGGCAAGGGCCAATCCCTATGGGCAGCACGGTGGAGCAGCACTGTGGCCTCATGGTGCCGAGGACCAGGGTTCGATCCCGGCTCTGGGTCAATGTCCGTGTGGAGTTTGCACATTCTCCCCGTGTCTGCGTGGGTTTCACCCCCACAACCCAAAGATGTGCAGGGTAGGTAGATTGGTCGCGCTAAATTGCCCCTTAATTGGAAAAAAAATGTATTGGGTACTCTAAATTTATTTTTAAAAAATAACAGCATGGCCAATCCATCTAACCTGCAGATCTTTGGACTGTGGGAGGAAAATTAAAAGTGGGTCATTGTACTCCAGTCTCATTCTGCTTCCCAAAAATGGTCGACTCTCCCTCTCTGTCCACCAGTCTGATGATATCAGCCCTCCCAAAAGCAGATGTGTTGCTCATCGCTCCTCCCTGCCAACAGCTGCTGTGCATTCCTGCCTTGTGCAGATGTAAAGTGCTGACAGTAAGGAATCTAACCAGAGCACGCTTTCTAACAGGATTGACAGTGCATGTAGCTCGACCAGCTTGCCCAGAGCTGTAGGAGTGCCCACCGTGCCCGCGCCACGTCATCGTCAGTGGCAACAGTGTTTGTCATTCCTCGATCAATCTGCCAATGTCCTGCTCCGCTCCTACACCGGCCCCGTTGTCGTCACCGGCTTGTTTTGTGTGCTGGAACCAATACGTTATTTCTCTGCTGCACTTGTTTCAACTCCTCAAATTCGCCTCCAGCAGACCCGTCGTAATTCGTCTCAGTGGTTTCAAACTCCTGAGTGCCCATCCCAGAATCGAGAATCTAATTACCTCACTGCTCAACTGGATGAAATGTGACGGAGGTACGGAGATCCCAGTGACAAAAATCACTGGGTGAAGAGTTGACACTGGGCACAATGACTCGGGCTGGTGGGAAAAACCAAACCAGCCTTTGGTTTGCGGCCGGTTTCGTGTCTGTGACGAAGGTTAGCGAGCCAGTTATGATTTTTTTCTGAAGCTTTAAGCCTAGGCCAGATTTTTCATATTCATATTTTTTGAACTGAATTCAAACTCTCAAACGCACTGTGGGATTTGAACTTGCGTTTCCTGGTTGCAGGCCTCTGGATTGCTAGTCTTGTAACATAACCAGTACACAGGAGAACCAACATTGTTATAGAAATGACGTGGTGGCACGTTGACAGGAAGTTGGCAAACTGCCCGTGCATTATTAAATTAAGTTCTCTGTTAAATCATGAGCTATGTGGTGAAATAACCCACCCCTCCCATTCTGAATTTCATTTTTTCTTTTTTAGGTGGGGGGGGGGCGGGGGATGTAGATTGCTCTTTGCTGCTGCACAATTATTCGTCAAAGTTTCCAGTCGAATGTAATGCGAAAGTTTGTACCAAACCTCTGGGGAAGTTAAAAGCAAAACAAGAAGCAGTTCAGGTAGATCGTCAGCTGTAGAGGAGGAAGCTGTTCATGAGGGAGAGGGGAATTGAAGGTTACGGTGACAGATCGAGGAAAGATGGCAGGTGGTTCGAGTGGCGCGTAAAGGCCAACATGGGCTGGTTGGGCTGTCGTCGTTATGCAATCCTATGTAACTTTGGACTCAAAATGCCATTGCCAAGTACAAGGTTCTGAGGGGCTTTGTTGCAAGTCAACATAATACTTGCTTGTAAAAGGTGGCCGGCATGACCATTCACACGTGTAGGAGAATATTCCGTAGGATTTGAAAGAACGGGCAATTTAGCATGGCCAATCCACCTAACCTAACCTGCACATCTTTGGACTGTGGGAGGAAACCGGAGCACCCGGAGGTAACCCACGCACACACGGGGAGGACGTGCAGACTCCGCACAGACAGAGTCTGTGAATCACAGACAGAGACGGAGTTCTGGGTGTTCTCGTGGATTCTGGGTAACCCATGGTTTCTGGTGGAACCCAACTAGCAGAACCCCCCCACACACCCCAGACCGTAAGCAAAAATCTTTCCCCTAACCACTCGGTCAGTCTTAAATGATCAAACCCACCGACTGGCACAGGCGCTTTCCTGATTCAGCATGGCGCTTTCACCACCCAATAGTGTGATCGTATAACTGCTGCATAGAAAGAGAAGGAACACATCTGAGAATAATCTTCATTAGTGTCACAAGTAGGCTGACGTTAACACTGCAATGAAGTTACTGTGAAAATCCCTTAGTCGCCACACTCTGGCGCCTGTTCGGGTGCACGGAGGGAGAATTCAGAATGTCCAATTCACCTAACAGCACGTCTTTCGGGACCTGAGAGAGGAAACCGGAGCGCCCGGAGGAAACCCACGCAGACACAGGGAGAACGTGCAGACGTCGCACAGACAATGACCCAAGCCGGGAATCGAACCTGCGACCCTGGCGCTGTAAAGCAACGGTGCTAACCACTGTGCTGCCGTGCCGCCAATGTTTGTCAACTGTGGTAGAAGTACGATAGGTAAATCTCCTACAGGACCGCTTAAGAGTCAATGGACTGGTCAGTATTTAAAAACTCTGCGACCAGCCTGAACGAGTGAGCCACTACAGTAACTGACTTCATTAGTAAGTTTGTAGAAGACTGTGTGCCAAAGAAACAAATCTGCGTGTTTCCCAACCGGAAATCCTGGATGAACAGGGATGGCCACTGCTTGCTGAAGTCTAGGTCTGAGGCGTTCAAGTCAGGCGACCCTGACCTCTACAAGAAAGCCAGATATAATCTAAAGAAATCCATCAAAGATGCTAAACGACAGTACCGGATCAAGCTCGAGTCCCAGGCTAGCCACATGGATCCCCGCTGTCTATGGCAAGGTCTGCAAGACATAACGGGCTACAAGATGAAGGCATGTAAAATCGTCGGCTCTAACATACCCCTCCCTGATGAGCTCACGCATTCTATGCCCGCTTTGAGCAAGAGCGAGCCCTCCACCCCAGAAGCCGTGGATGGACGTGTATCTGAGATTACCACTGCAGACGTCAGAGCAGCCTTCTCAAATGTCAACCCACGGAAAGTCACTGGCCCGGATGGGGTACCCGGACGAGCACTCGGGTCTTGCGCAGATCAGCTGGCGGGGGTATTCGCAGATATCTTCAACCTCTCTTTACAACAATTTGAGGTCCCTATCTGCTTCAAGAAGACGACCATCATCCCTGTGCTTTGAAAGGTTAGTCATGGCACGAATCAACTCCAGCCTCTCGGGTTGCCTTGATCCACTACAGTTTGCCTACCATTGCAACAGGTCCACAGCAGACATCTCCATGGCCCTGCACTCTACCCTGGAACACCTAGATAACAAAGACACCTATGTCGACTACAGCCCAGCCTTCAGTACCATCAATCCTGTGAAACTCATCTCCAAACTCCTTGGCCTCGCCTCCTCCCTCTGCGACTGGATCCTGAACTTTCTAACCCACAGGCCACAATCAGTAAAGACAGGCAGCAGCATCTCCTCCAACTCGATTTTCAAATTTGCTGATGACACCACCGTAGTGGGTCGGATTTCAAACAATGACAAGACAGAGTACAGGAATGAGATAGAGAATCTGGTGAACTGGTGCAGTGACAATAATCTCTCCCTCAATGTCAACAAGACAAAGGAGATTGTCATCAACCTCAGGAAACGTAGTGGAGAACATGTCTACATCAATGGGAACGAAGTCGAAAGGGTCGAGAGCTTCAAGTTTTTAGGTGTACAGATCACCAACAGCCTGTCCTGGTCCCCCCATGCCGACACTATAGAAGACTAAGGAAATTTGACATGTCAGCTACGACCCTCACCAACTTCTACTGATGTACCATTGAAAGCGTTCTTTCTGGTTGTATCACAGCTTGGTATGGAGCATGCTCTGCCCAAGACCGCAGGAAACTACAAAAAGTTGTGAATGTAGCCCAGTCCATCACGCAAACCAGCCTCCCATCCATTGACTCTATCTATAATTCCCGCTGCCTCAGAAAGGCAGCCAGCATAATTAAGGACATCACGCACCCCAGACATACTCTCTTCCACCTCCTTCCATCAGGAAAAAGACACCAAAGTTTGAGGTCACGTACCAACCGACTCAAGAACAGATTGACAATAATAGATCAAATCAAAAAATATTACCCATCTGGGACACCTCGCTGGCTCTGTGTGTTGGTGGGCGAGTGACATATTCACACAAGCTTCAGTTGTCTGATTTCACCTCTAGAGCAACTTCTACCTCTAATGTCGACCAAAATAAAAGAAAGGTGGTACTTCCACACAGTATGGTATCACACCTTTGAGAGCACAGTCGATGACTAAAGTGCAGTGATGAAGGCAAATGCAGAATCCCATAAATAGTAATCTGATTATAATAATTTTGTCACAAGTAGGCTTGCATTGCAATGAAGTTACTGTGAAAAGCCCCTAGTCGCCACGTTCTGGCGCCTGTTCGGGTACACAGAGGGAGAATTCAGAATGTCCAATTGACCTAACAAGCACGTCTTTCGGAACATGCAGTGCAGAAGGAGGCCATTCGGCCCATCGAGTCTGCACTGACCCACTTAAGCCCTCACTTCCACCCTATCCCTGTAACCTAATAACCCCATCTCACCTTTTTGGTCACTAAGGGCAATTTATCATGGCCAAGCCACCTAACCTGCACGTCTTTGGACTGTGGGAGGAAACCGGAGCGCCCGGAGGAAACCCACACAGACACGGGGAGAACGTGCAGACTCCGCACAGACAGTGACCCAAGCCGGGAATCGAACCTGGGACCCTGGAGCTGTGAAGTCACACTGCTAACCACTGTGCTGCGGTATATGGAGGTATTTGAGCTGAGTGTTGGGCCAAAATACTTGGATGGCTCACTGCTCCTCTTAAATAACACAGTGGGATCTTTAGCATCATGTGGCAGACAGGGCATTGGTTTCAGAGTGAAGAATCTTCACTCTGGCTGTTCATCAGAGGCCAAGTGGATGTGATGCAAGGTTCCACGCGCTCAGTTCTGTCCGTGAGTGTCAGGCTGTGAACTCAAATTCCCGAATGGGGACAAACCCACAATCGTCCGACTGTCGAGGTGCAAGAGGGCAGGAGCGCAGAGATCCCGGAGGGTGGTGGGGCTGGAGGAGATTAGAAGGGAGACGCCACTGAGGGGTTTGAACACGAGGGTGAGAATTTGTTTCACAGTTGAGGTGTCGCTGGACTGGGAGTCACTGAAGCTGCTTTGGACAATCTCGTGTTCACAGAGGTAACAAAGGCACGGATAAGAATTTCACAAACGGGCTGAGATGGGCTGAAGCTGGGAGTAGGTGAGTGCGAAAATGAACAGAAATTCCCTTCTTATAACCAGCGGGAGGCTGAAGAGCCTTGTTGACCTGCTGTGTTGTTGCCCAAAATAAATAGAGTTGCAATTTTAAAAGTAAAAGACCAGGTTAATGGGGCCTGAGAAGTGAAAGTTTAGTTGGCGAGGTTTGATGTGCACTGGGAACGGAATTAACGTTTCAAGTTTCAACAGAACAAAATCTAACGTTTGTTTAATTATGCATTGAAGTCTCTATTCTAAAACGTTTTTGGGACTGCGCACTGGACTTGCGGAATGGGAGCAGGACTTTCTAATGGAATTCAGATAAAATGATGGGCCTTCTCTTGATGGCTTTGTTAAATATGTTGCCGTGGCAGCAAACTTGCAACAGTGTGAGCTTCCTTTTTAAACCCAGGAATGCCGGGTGACTTCAGCGATTTATATATGAGAAGTGTTGATCTCGTTATCCACACCACTAGGCCATTCACATCAATCCGTGGTGAGATTTCAGTCATAAAGCGACCTTGGGTTGTGTTGCTGTCATGGTTCCATTCGTAATAATTACTAATTACTGAACTAATAATCCAGGCAAAGCCACAAATCATACCATTCGGCGAGTCGAGAATTCAAAGAACAAAGAAAAGTACAGGCCCTCCACGCCCGACCCGACCATGCTGCCCGACTAAACTAAAATCTTCTACACTTCCGGGGTCCGTATCCCTCTATTCCCATCCTATTCATGTATTTGTCGAGATGCCCCTTAAATGTCACTATCGTCCCTGCTTCCACCACCTCCTCCGGCAGCGAATTCCAGGAACCCACTACCCTCGCCTCGATTCAAATCAACTTTCAAAAAATTCAACGTTAAAAAAACTCAGTGGAAGTCACTGTGAAGTTGTCGGACTTTTGATTTTCTTTTCAAAAGATTTCTTTTTAAGAGTTGGTTCACTTGATGTTCTTTGTCGGAAGAAACCTGCCGTGAACATAGAACATACAGTGCAGAAGGAGGCCATTCAGCCCATCGGGTCTGCTCTGACCCTTTGAAAGAGCACCCTACTTAAGCCCACACCTCCCCCCTATCCCAGTACCCACACCTCCACCCTATCCCAGTAACCCCTCCTAACCTTTTTGGACACAAAGGGCAATTTAGCATGGACAATCAGCCTAACCTGCTCATCTTTGGATTGTGGGAGGAAACCGGAGCACCCGGAGGAAACCCACGCAGACACGGGGAGAACCTGCAGACTCCACACAGACAGTGATCCAGTCGGGAATCAAACCTGTGACCCTGGAGCTGTGAAGCCACAGTGCTAGTCACTGTGCTACCGTGCTGCCCTATATGCGCGACCGCAGTCCTACGATGACCTGGTTGGCTTTTGACTGTCCTCTGAAACGGCCCAGCGAGCTGCTGATCAAAAAACCGGCCATTAGGAATAGCCTTGCCCGCATCTTGAGAATTAGAGATTTTTTTTTAAGTGGCATGTTGGCGATGTCGTTTTGAGGAATGGAATATTTCGCACATCCTTCGGTCAGTCAAAGTGAAACGAGCTGTTTGTTGCTTCTGGCAACAACCTGCAGTTGAAAGCTTCTCTCAATGTCAATCCTTTTCCCCCTTCCCGCCTCCCCGCCCCAAAAGATTCCTTTCCTGTCTCGTTCTCCTAAAGAGAGAGTTCTGAGAGAGCTGTTAGCCCGCTAATAACTTTCTCCAAAGTGGCGCACATCCCACCAGACTATTTGACCGTCGCAGCTAAGCCCAGTCCTCTCCTCAACCTGACGCCTGCACCCAGGCAGGGTGACTGGACGACACGCGGCAGCAAGGGGCCTGGCTGAATTTCTCTTTCCTCCTCTGCAGCACTGAGGCCACTCGCCCCCCCAGCCTGTCCTTACTTCAACCTGGCCTGTTTCTGAGTTGTGCAAATTCTACATAAAACGTTTCTTTCACCTTTCTTAAGGGGAGGGCAGGCTTTTGTCGGCCCTGAGCCCAAACACATGGGAGCTAGATAGCCAGAAAGATGCTTGATAATATATTACGGATTAAATTGCAAAATCATTTTGAGAGGTATGTTGCCCCTGTGCTCCATTCGTGATAAGACTCTCCTATGGAGTATCTTTGCAACGATTGATGGAAAATGTCTGTGTTGCAGCTAAACGTCTTGAGTCAGCCATTTCCATCATCTTAGAAAAGGCAAATTATTCTGGAGGCTGGAAATCAGAAATAAAGACAGCGGATCAGGCAGGTTCTTCGGGAATCTGCCTGAATTGTTGTATTTCCATCACCGTTCCTGCCCTGTCGCTGTCAAAATCCTGGAATTCCATCCCTAACAGCACCGTGGGTGTATCTACACCACGGGGCATGCAGCGGTTGACAAAGGCAGCTCCTGCCACCTACACAAGGGTATTTAGGGATGGGCAATCAATGCTGGTCTAGCCAGTGACATTTGCATCCTATGAACATTTTTTTTAAATGAAAGTTGACGTTCTGGTTCTTTATTGTCTTCTCCTTTTTGATTTTTTTTTCCAGATATAAATGAGTTGAATTTACCTAAAACCTGTGAGATAGTTTTCCCAGACCCTGATGACCTCCTCAACTTCAAACTTATCATCTGTCCAGATGAAGTAAGTGATGAATGGCTGTTTATTATCAGCCTGATTAAAAGTGTTTTGTCAGGATGCGAGTTCTGCATGTCTACACTCGAATGTATTTAATACCCTGTCAATTTTTAAAACCCTTCACCACTGTTGGAAGCCAAGGTTCCCGGTTCTCGAGCTCGAGGGGGTCAATCTCAATAGTCTCTTTCACAGTGGAATCCTCTGTCACAACCCTTCGGTGGGAGATCAGGTGAGGGAAGATCCGTGATTTGATGTATTGGTTTCCAGACCCCAGATCCTATTCCCAGCCTTCTGATGTGGGGCTGGCGAGAGTATATTCTGTGGCGTTGTAGCAAATCAATTCTGAAGGGGCCTTGGAAGGTAGATGTTGCAAGCTTGTTTAATAATAGTAATCTTTAGGGGCAGCACGGTGGCCTAGTGGTTAGCACAACCGCCTCACGGCGCTGAGGTCCCAGGTTCGATCCCGGCTCTGGGTCACTGTCCGTGTGGAGTTTGCACATTCTCCCCGTGTCTGCGTGGGTTTCGCCCCCACAACCCAAAAATGTGCAGAGTAGGTGGATTGGCCATGCTAAATTGCCCCTTAATAGAAAAAATAATTGAGTACTCTAAATTTATAAAAAAAAAATAATAGTAATCTTTATTGTTACAAGTAGGCTTACATTAACACTGCAATGAAGTTACTGTGAAAAGCCCCGAGTCGCCACACTCCGGCGCCTGTTCGGGTACACGGAGAGTGAGAATTCAGAATGCCCAATTCACCTAACAAGCACGTTTTTCGGGACTTGTGGGGGGAAACCGGAGCAGCCGGAGGAAACCCACACAGACACGGGCAGAACGTGCAGACTCCGCACAGACAGTGACCCAAGCTGGGAATCGAACCTGGGACCCTGAAGCAACAGTGCTAACCACTGTGCTACCGTTGTTTTTGCTGATTGCGGTGCCCAAAACAATGGGCGGGGGAGGGGTCTGGGGGCACAGGTTAAGGATAAGGAGCCAAAATCTCTTCAGTCAGTGGGTTGTGAATCTTTGGAATTCTTTATCCTGGAGGATTGTGGATGCTCCATCACATTTAAGGCTGGGATGTTTGTGCCTGGGGAATAATGGGATGTGGGGAAGAGGCAGGAAAGTGGAGTTGAAGCCAAGATCAGCCGTGACCGTGCAGGGTCGATAGTGACATATGGTCTACTCCTGCTCCTGTTTCTTGTGTTCAAAAAGAGACCAGCGAAGAGACAATTAGTGGGGATTTGGGGAGATGGGTCAAGGCTCCAGCTGCTCCAGTTACTGCGTGCTCCAGTTACTCCCCCTGGGAATTGTGGGCAAAGTGTAAGCTTGGGTGTGATCCCTTCCACTGTTGAATAGCCGTGGAGAATGTTTATTTGGGTGCGGCACCAGAGGAGCCCACTGCCGCCTGTCCCTGTGAGGATGGCAGGGTTGGGTAGGGTGACCATTGGTACAGACGTCAGTGAGGCAAGCTTCTGTCCACACCAGGAGGTTCACAGCCAGGCCATGGGTAGACAGCAAAGTTTCCCATAGGTTCCACATTCTTGATAATTTGTCGAGAAAAGTTCCACGTGGAATCCACCTTCCAAATTATGAACCGACGCATCTGAAACAGAAAAATGCTTCATGCAAAGAGGCACCCCCACTGAGTCACACGCCCCTGTCGACCTAATCTGCGGTAGTTGCCGAGTGCACCTGGCAGTGTATTCCGAGAACTAGCTGAGAAGCTTGTGCTGAGTGCTATTTGATATGAGTGGGATTTGTCGGGATTCTACATCTGGAGCGTGTGGGGTATTCCGAGCAGATAAAGCATTGGGAGACCGGAACGAGGGGATTGTGGGCTGAAAATTAGAATCGGCTGTCTCGGGAGTAAAATTGGGATACACATTCAAACACCGGAGGTGATAATTTTGGACTCTCTTCCACAAATTGCTGCTGGAGTCATTTATTTCAACACGGGGATTGATAGATTTTTTAAAAAATATTAAGGGATATGGGATAGAAGCGCAGATGGCTATGAAGTGAGGACACAGAACAACTTTGATCGTGCAGAAATTGTGGAGCAGACTTGTGGGACTAAATGGCTGCCTCCTGTCCCGAGTGGAATGCCATATCCTGTGGCACTGAACCACTGAGAGTCTGCGTGTTATACATCACAGGAGGGAGGGCGACTGGGCCCATTGATCTGTGCCAGTTCTCTGAACTGTCCAATTTGTACCACTTCCTCCCCCTTTCCCCGGAGCTATGCAGATTTTTAATGTATTTATCGAATTTCCTTTTGAAGGGTATCGTTAAATCTGCTTCCACCAGCCTTTCAGTCAGTTCATTCCAGGTCGCAGCAACTCGGGAGTGATTTCCTCTCTCGCCTGCACCTCGAGCCCAGGCTTTTCGGTCAATTGCTTCAAATCTGTGTCCTCTGGCACATTGGAAAAATTGAAGAATGTCTTTGGTCTGTTTGGCTTGCATCTCCTGGGAAGCTGTTTTGTTTCACTGGGATTCAGCACAATTGGAACACGTGTGAGTTGACGTGCTGCAGTAATATGAATGGGAAAAGGGTTTTGTATCTATTTTGGGTCTGATTAGATTTGGTCCATTTATCTGACACGATACTTGCCAGAATGTTTTTTTCCCCTTAAACTACAGTAGGTAAATGTTTCTTGTTTAAACCTTTTGTCCTTTCTGTTTTCAGGGGTTCTATAAAGGAGGGAAATTTGTGTTTAGCTTTAAGGTAAGTGGACGCTAACTGCGGATTTATGAATTAGGAGGAGGCCACTCAGCCCCTCGAGCCTGCCCCCCCCCCATTCAATAAGATCGTGGCTGCTCTGATTTTAACCTCAGCTTCACGCTCCCATCTACTCTCCGTTCATCCCCTTATCAAGAATCTATCCAGCTCTGCCTTAAAGATATTCAAAGACTCTCCTTCCACTGCCTTTTGAGGAAGAGAGTTCCAAAGACTCACGGCCCCCGGAGAGAAAGCAATTCTCCTCCTCTCTGTCCTAAATGAGTGACCTCGTATTTTTAAACTGTGACCCCCCTAGTTCTAGGTCTCGCACAGGGGGAAACATCCTCTCCGCATCCACCCTGTCAAGACCCCTCAGGATCTTAAAGGTCTTCTAAACTCCAGTAGATACACGCCCAGCCTGTCCAAACGTTCCTCGCAAAACAGCCCTCCCATTCCAGGCATTAGTCTGGTAAATATTCACTGAACTGCTTCCAAAGCAGTTGCACCCTTCCTTCAATAAGGAAACGAGTATTGTACATGGTATTCCAGATGTGGTTTCACCGAGGCCCTGTATGACTGAAGCATAACTTTGAATACTTTTGTATTCAATTTCCCTCGCAATAAACAAAAACATTTTTATCAGCTCTCCTAATTATTTCCTGCACCTCCAGACTAACCTTTTGTGATTCATGCACTGGGACGGCCAGAACCCTCTGCATCTCGGAGCTTTGCAATCTCTCACCAGTTAGATAATATGCTTCTTTTTGATTTTGCTACCAAAATGGACAATTTTACAACAATGCGAAGTGATCTCATTGAAGGGTGTAAAATTCTGAAGGGGTTTGACGGGGCGAATTCCGAGAAGGTGTTTCTGCTCGTGTGAGAGTCTCGAACTGGGGGCAGAGTTTCAAGGTAAGGGGTTGTCCGCTCAGATGAGCCATGGAGTCAGTCATATACAACACAAGGAGTCCATTCAGCCCATCGGGTCTCCGCCGGCTCTCCGTGGAGCAACCCAGTCAATCCCATTCCCCGTGAGATGAGGAGGAATTTCACCTCTTCGCTTGGAGAATCTTTGGAATTCTCTACCCCGGAGACCTGTGGACGCTGAACCGTTGAATATACTCGAGGCTCAGGTGGGCAGATTGGTGAACATTCGGAGGGGGATGGGGGGGGGGGGGGGGGGGGGGGGGGGGGGAGAATCGAGGGTTATGGGGGCCGGGCAGGAAAATAGCGTTGAGGCCAAGGTTGGGTCCGCCAACCTCAAAGGGCCGACTCCTGTTCTTGTTCTCAGGTATCTGTGTGTTTTGCAGGTTGGACAAGGGTATCCGCATGACCCTCCGAAGGTGAAATGTGAAACTATGGTGTATCACCCGAACATCGATTTAGAAGGCAATGTTTGTCTAAACATCCTCAGGTAGGCACAGAGCAGATTGGAAGACTTGCAGACAGCTTGCACATCTTCTATTGCTTCTCCAGCTTCGAGCTCTTATTGTACATTTCAATTTGTAGGTCATATGCTGTGGTCAGCTTATAGTTTGCGTGTGCTTGTATGGTGTATGTACATGGCGTGCTGCAATATGGTGCATAGATAGGTACAAGTAGATTAGGGCGGCACAGTGGTTAGCGCCGCTGCCTTAAAGTACCTGGGACCCAGTTTCGATTCTGGCCTTGGGTGACTGTGTGGAGTTTGCACGTTCTGGACTTGAGTAGAGTGCTCTTTTGGAGGGTCGGCACAGACTCGATAGGCTGAACAGCCTCCTTCTGCACTGTAGGGATTCTATGATTTCAGGCAGACCATTGTGTGGACTCAGACTGAGGAGGTGGCCGGATGTTGGACTCGTACAGTCCTTACGGTGCAGCCAGAGACCATGCGACACATCGAGTCCTTACTGGCCGTGTACCCGTGGCCCTTCAGATATATTTCCTTCCAAGTGGCCGTCTTATTTCCTTTTGAAATCATTTGTCATCCCCACTGCCTCGTTGACGGCGAGTTTCAGCTCATTATTATCTTCTGCAGGGCAATTGGCACAAAGTGATTTTTATAAGTTGAATCAGAAATGCAGCAAATTGTTAAGAATGAGAGCCACAGAATTTACAGTGCAAAGGAGGCCATTCGGCCCATCGAGTCTGCATCGGCCCATGGAAAGCTCACCCCACCCACCCTATCCCCAGTAACCCTTACTAGCCGTTTTGGACATTCAGGGGCAATGTAGCATGGCCACCTAACCTGCACATCTTTGGACTGTGGGAGGAAACCGGAGCACCCGGAGGAAACCCACGCAGACACGGGGAGAACGTGCAAACTCCACACACAGACAGTGACCCAAACCAGGAATCGAACCCGGGACCCTGGAGCTGTGAAGCAACTGTGCTAACCACTCTGCTACCATGCCGCCCTAAGGGGAAGCAATCCAAGTTCGATTACGATTCAGTTTTTTAAAATAAATTTAGAATACCCAATTCATTTTTTCCAATTAAGGGGCAATTTAGCGTGGTCAATTCACCTACCCTGCACATCTTTGGGTTGTGGGGGCGAAACCCACACAAACACGGGGAGAATGTGCAAACGCCACACAGACAGTGACCCAGAGCTGGGATTGAACCTGGGACCTCAGCGCTGTGAGGCAGCAGGGCTAACCCACTGTGCCACCGTGCTGCCCACGATTCAGTTTTAAAGGGGATGCAGGAACAGAGAATCGTGGAAATGCGTAAACGTGGACTTTTGAAGAGATTTTATAGAGGTTATTTTCCCCCTTTTATTCCTTCACGCGAGTCAGCATTTGTTGTCCACCCTTGCATTGAGTGACTTGCCAGACCATTTCAGAGCAAGCAGTTAAGGGTCGACCACTGTGGGTCTGGACTCGTGCATAGGTTAGACCAGGTAAGGACGGCAGATTTCCTTCCCTGAACCAACATTAATTTTTTAAAAAATAAATAAATTTAGAGTACCCAATTATTTTTTCCAATTAAGGGGCAATTTAGCGTGGCCAATCCGCCCACCCTGCACATCTTTGGGTTGTGGGGGTGAAACCCACGCAGACACGGGAAGAATGTGCAAACTCCATACGGACAGTAACCCAGGGCCGGGATTCGAACCCGGGTCCTCAGCGGCGTAGGCAGCAATGCTAACCACTGCGCCACCGGAACCAACATTAATGAGCCAAACCCTTGTCTTAACTACCAGTGATGGTTGTCTCAGTGTCAATCACTGACACCGGCTTTATGATTCTAGCTTTGTTAATTGCACTGTAATTCCACCAGCTGCTGTACTGGGATTCGAACCCCTGTCCCCTGAGCATTAGCCTGAGCCTCGGGACTGCTAGTCCGGTGGCATTGGCACAACACCACTGTCTCCTCAAAATCATCAATTGTTTTGGGAGAGTAAATTGGGTGAAACTGTTTCCACTGGCGGATGGGTGAGTGATCAGAGGGCGCAGATTTGAGGGAATTGGCCTAAGAACCGGGGGTGAATTATTTTGCACACCGAGTGAGTTGCTGTGAGAATGCGCTGCTTGAAAGGGCGGTGGAAGCAGATTCAATAGTGTCCAATCAGGGTACGGCCCTAGGTCCAACCATCTTTATCAGCTTCATCAATGACATCCCTTCCATCATAAGGTTAGAATTGGGGATGTTTGCGGATGACTGCACAATGTTCAGCACCATCCACGACTCCTCATAAAGAAGCTTTCCATGTCCAAATGCAGCAAGACCTGGACAATATCCAGGCTTGGGCTGACAAGTGGCAAGTTACATTCACTCCACACAAGTGCCAGGCAGTGGCCATCTACAAGAGAGGATCTAACCATCGCCCCTTGACATTCAATGGCATTACCTTCACTGAATTTCCCACAATCATCAACCTCGGGGTTACCATTGATCAGATACTGAACTGGACTGGCCACATTAATACTGTGTCTACCAGGGCAGGTCAAAGGCTAGGATTCCTACACCGAGTATCCCCCCCTCCCCCCGCCGCCGAGCCTGTCCACCATCTACAAGACACAAGTCAGGAATTTAATGGAATATTCTCCACTTGCCTGGATGTGTGCAGCTCCAACAACACTCAAGAAGCTCGACACCATTCAGGGCATTGCAGCCCCGCTTGATTGCCCCCCCCCCTTCCACAGACATTCAAACACTCCATCACTGATGGAACAGTGGCAGCCGAAGCCGTGTGTACCTTCACTGTCGCTGGATCAAAATCCTGAAACTCCCTCCCTAACAGCACAGTGGGTGTACCTACACCTCAAGAACTGCAGCGGTTCAAGATTGGATTTGTTTGTCACGTGTACAGAGGTACAGTGAAGAGTATTTTTCTGCGAGCAGCTCAACAGATCATTAAGTACATGGGAAGAAAAGAGAATAAAAGAAAATACAGAATAGGACAATACAATGTAACTACATAACACCGGCATCGGGTGAAGCATACAGGGGTGTAGTGTTAATGAAGTCAGTCCATAAGAGGGTCGTTTAGGAGTCTGGTAACAGCGGGGAAGAAGCTGTTTTTGGGTCTGTGTGTGTTCTCAGACTTCTGTATCTCCTGCCCGATGGAAGAAGTTTGAAGAGTGAGTAAACCGGGTGGGAGGGGTCTTATTCCCCAGGCAGCGGGAGATGTAGATAGAGTCAATGGATGGGAGGCAGGTTCGTGTGATGGACCGGGCTATGTTCACGGCTCTGAGGTTTCTTGCGGTCTTGGGCTAAACAGTTGCCATACCAGGCTGTGATGCAGCGAGATAGGATGCTTTCTATGGTGAATCTGTAAAAGTTGGTAAGGGTTAATGTGGACATACCGAATTCCCTTAGTTTCCTGAGGAAGTATAGGCGCCGTTGTGCTTTCTTTTTTAAATTTAAATTTAGAGTACCCAATTATTTTTTTCCAATTAAGGGGCAATTTAGCGTAGCCAATCCACCTACCCTGCACATTTTTGGGGTGTGAGGGTGAAACCCACACAAACACGGGAAGAATGTGCAAACTCCACACGGACAGTGACCCAGAGACGGGATTGAACCTGGGACCTCGGCGCCATGAGGCAGCAGAGCTAACCACTGCGCTACCGTGCTGCCCTTACTGTTGTGCTTTCTTGGTGGTAGCGTCGACGTGGGTGGGCCAGGACAGATTTTTGGAGATGTGTACCCTCTAGGAATTTGAAACTGCTAACCATCTCCACCTCGGCCCTGTTGATGCTGACGGGAGTGTGTACAGAAGGCACCTCACCACCACCTGAAGGGCAACTAGGGGTGGGCAATAATGCTGGCCTAACCAGCGACGCCCACATCCCGTAAATTAATTTTTAAAAAGTTACTTTCAAAAGGAAATCTGAGAACCGCTTGTAAGGGAAGATTACGCAGAGTTGTAGGGGAGAGGGTCAGTGGCGTGGGGTGATAGGATAGTTCCAGCAATGAGCTATCACAGGCTCAACGGACCGAATGCTGGTCTCCTGTGCTCTGACTGGCTGCGATTCTATTCATGATAACGAGGCTCCTGTTTTATAGGATGAGCTGAAGGTGACACATGTTACTCATTTGTACGATTGAAGACCTGTCTGTGTTGTGCAATATATGTACCCGAGTGATATTTCTGTTATTCCCATGGAGGTTGGTGGATTGCAGATACTGTATTAAGTTTGCTCTTACTTATTCTGTCCTCGTTTCTGACTAGACTAGGCAGCCATACTTTCATTGTTGGCCCCGAGGCTCTGAACGGCTGTCAAAAGAGCAGTAAAAACCTTGTATTTTCGACTGAACTATACCATTTCTAAAAATCCATCATCTAAGGCAGCACGGTAGCATTGTGAAAGGGCAGCACGGTAGCATTGTGAAAGGGCAGCACGGTAGCATTGTGAAAGGGCAGCACGGTAGCATTGTGAAAGGGCAGCACGGTAGCATTGTGAAAGGGCAGCACGGTAGCATTGTGAAAGGGCAGCACGGTAGCATTGTGGATAGCACAATGGCTTCACAGCTCCAGGGTCCCAGGTTCAATTCCGGCTTGGGTCACTGTCTGTGCGGAGTCTGCACATCCTCCCCGTGTGTGCGTGGGTTTCCTCCGGGTGCTCCGGTTTCCTCCCACAGTCCAAAGATATGCAGGTTAGGTGGATTGGTCATGATAAATTGCCCTTAGTGTCCAAAATTGCCCTTCATGTTGGGTGGGGTTATTGGGATAGGGTGGAGGTGTTGACCTTGGGTAGGGTGCTCTTTCCAAGAGCCGGTGCAGACTCGATGGGCCGAATGGCCCCCTTCTGTACTGTAAATTCTATGATAAAATTGTATGAAGGCGAATCCGCTGGATAATTACCTCAACCGTCTCAGTGACGGTTGTCTTCACTTTGTTTTTCTCATTTTGGCCTTCTCATGTCTGCAATCTCTGAGGATGCCAGGCTTTCACCCACTAGTGCTGCTCATCAATCAGCTTCTTTAGTGTCACTCTGCCCCAGTGACATTTGAGAGGTCACCATGCAGGAGGCAACCAGGAAGTGATGCAGTGTGTTCACACATTCAGATACTGCTCGCATCAATCAAAACAAACCGCAGACGCATGGGCACACACGCAGACAAGCACGCACACGCAGGTGTAGAGCCGCATGCACACATACATGTGCGCCTGCACACAAACTTAAACATGGATCATATCTTTTCTCCAGCTCTTTAAATCCTGAGCGACCAACCAGAGCTTAGCTTTACGGAATGCAGCCCAAGAAGCCCTTTTTGAATAAAGGCAAAATATAGTGAATCCTGAGAGCAACTCCGTGTCGTCGAGAGAAGCAAACATTGTCATTTCAGATCCAGACCCAATTAGAAGCAGTTAGTAATTTCAAAAGCTTATAAGCAAGTATGGAGGTGGGGCAAGCAAAGAGGAAGGCTCACAACAGGGCAGGAGTGATTGAGTGCTAAAAGGGATGATTGTGATTGGTCGGTTACGTGGCTTTGTGCATTGGTGCTGGTGATAGGTAAGGGTAACTCACTGAATTACTGCCATTCCATTGAAAAGTAAGGATCATGCATTGCTGTTTATTAGAGTAAGGATCACTTGGGGTATAATTGTGTGAACAACGTCTTTAATCATCCCTCTGTTTTCTTTGCACAGAGAGGACTGGAAACCTGTATTAACAATAAACTCTATAATTTATGGGCTGCAGTACCTGTTTTTGGTAAGTGGACAAACCCACGAGCTTGTTTTTAAGATTGGGGAATCTTGTTATTGTTGGGAAGCGCATTCAACCTCTCCAAAACCCCTGATCCTATGAGCATCAAGTAGACAAACCAGCAATAAGATATATAAGCGCATATAGAACAGAGTTGGTTATAGAGATTGGGTTGCTGGAGCACAGGTTCAACACCCTTAAACTGCTATTAAATCTGTGTGTGTGATCTATGCTATTAAATCTGTGTTTGATCCATCCTGTTAAATCTGTGTGTGATCAGGCAGCACGGTGCCGCAGTGGGTTAGCCCTGCTGCTTCACAGCGCCGAGGTCCCAGGTTCGATCCCAGCTCTGGGTCACTGTCCGTGTGGAGTTTGCACTTTCTCCCCGTGTTTGCGTGGGTTTTGCCCCCACAGCCCAAAGATGAGCAGGGTGGGTGGATTGGCCACGCTAAATTGCCCCTTAATTGGAAAAAAATGAATTGGGTACTCTTTAAAAAATAATAAATAAAAAAGAAAGAAGTAAACAAATTGAAAAAAAAAATCTTTCTTTAAATGTGTGTGCAAGAAAATGCTGGAAAATCTCAGCAGGTCTGGCAGCATCTGTAGGGAGAGAAAAGAACTCACGTTTAGATTCCGATGACTGTCAAAGCTCTGACAAAGCTATCCTATTAAATCTGTGTGAGAGATCTTTCCTATTAAATCTGTGTGTGTGGTCTATCCTATTAAATCTGTGTGTGTGATCTTTCCTATTAAATCTGTGTGTGTGATCAATCCTATTAAATCTGTGTGTGAGATCTTTCCTATTAAATCTGTGTGTGTGGTCTATCCTATTAAATCTGTGTGTGTGATCTTTCCTATTAAATCTGTGTGTGTGATCTATCCTATTAAATCTGTGTGTGTGGTCTATCCTATTAAATCTGTGTGTGTGGTCTATCCTATTAAATCTGTGTGTGTGGTCTATCCTATTAAATCTGTGTGTGATCAATCCTATTAAATGTGTGCGTGATCAATCCTATTAAATGTGTGCGTGATCAATCCTATAAAATGTGTGTGTGATCAATCCTATTAAATCTGTGTGTGATCTTTCCTATTAAATCTGTGTGTGTGGTCTATCCTATTAAATCTGTGTGTGATCAATCCTATTAAATGTGTGTGTGATCAATCCTATTAAATGTGTGCGTGATCAATCCTATAAAATCTGTGTGTGATCAATCCTATAAAATGTGTGTGTGATCAATCCTATTAAATGTGTGTGTGATCAATCCTATTAAATCTGTGTGTGATCTTTCCTATTAAATCTGTGTGTGTGGTCTATCCTATTAAATCTGTGTGTGATCAATCCTATTAAATGTGTGTGTGATCAATCCTATTAAATGTGTGTGTGATCAATCCTATAAAATGTGTGTGTGATCAATCCTATTAAATGTGTGTGTGATCAATCCTATTAAATGTGTGTGTGATCAATCCTATTAAATGTGTGTGTGATCAATCCTATTAAATCTGTGCGTGATCAATCCTATTAAATCTGTGTGTGATCTATCCTATTAAATCTGTGTGTGTGATCTATCCTATTAAATCTGTGTGTGTGATCTATCCTATTAAATCTTGTGTGTGTGATCTATCCTATTAAATCTGTGTTCTATCCTATTAAATCTGTGTGTGTGATCTATCCTATTAAATCTGTGTGATCTATCCTATTAAATCTGTGTGATCTATCCTATTAAATCTGTGTGTGTGATCTATCCTATTAAATCTGTGTGTGTGATCTATCCTATTAAATGTGTGAGATCTATCCTATTAAATGTGTGAGATCTATCCTAAAATATGTGTGTGGTCTATCCTATTAAATCTGTGTGTGATCTATCCTATTAAATGTGTGTGATCTATCCTATTAAATATGTGTGTGGCTATCCTATTAAATATGTGTGTGATCTATCCTATTAAATGTGTGTGATCTATCCTATTAAATCTGTGTGTGTGTGATCTATCCTATTAAATCTCTGTGTGTGTGATCTATCCTATTAAATCTGTGTGTGTGATCTATCCTATTAAATCTGTGTGATCTATCCTATTAAATCTGTGTGTGTGATCTATCCTATTAAATCTGTGTGTGTGATCTATCCTATTAAATGTGTGTGTGATCTATCCTATTAAATCTGTGTGTGTGATCTATCCTATTAAATCTGTGAGATCTATCCTAAAATCTGTGTGTGGTCTATCCTATTAAATCTGTGTGTGATCTATCCTATTAAATGTGTGATCTATCCTAAAATCTGTGTGTGGCTATCCTATTAAATGTGTGTGCTATCAATCCTATTAAATGTGTGTGTGATCAATCCTATTAAATGTGTGTGTGTGATCAATCCTATTAAATCTGTGTGTGATCAATCCTATTAAATGTGTGTGATCAATCCTATTAAATGTGTGTGTGATCTATCCTATTAAATCTGTGTGTGTGATCTATCCTATTAAATCTGTGTGTGATCTATCCTATTAAATCTGTGTGTGATCTAGCCTATTAAATATGTGTGTGTGTTCTATCCTATTAAATCTGTGATCTATCCTAAAATCTGTGTGATCTATCCTATTAAATGTGCGTGTGTGTGATCTATCCTATTAAATCTGTGTGTGACTATCCTATTAAATGTGTGATATAAATCTGTGTGATCTATCCTATTAAATCTGTGTGATCTATCCTAAAATCTGTGTGTGGTCTATCCTATTAAATGTGTGTGTGATCTATCCTATTAAATGTGTGTGTGATCTATCCTATTAAATGTGTGTGTGATCTATCCTATTAAATGTGTGTGTGGTCTATCCTATTAAATCTGTGTGTGATCTATCCTATTAAATCTGTCTGTGATCTATCCTATTAAATGTGTGTGTGTGATATACTATTAAATCTGTGTATGATCTATCCTATTAAATGTGTGTGATCTATCCTAAAATCTGTGTGGTCTATCCTATTAAATCTGTGTGTGTGTGATCTATCCTATTAAATCTGTGTGTGTGATCTATCCTATTAAATGTGTGTGATATACTATTAAATCTGTGATCTATCCTATTAAATCTGTGTGTGTGTGTGATCTATCCTATTAAATATATGTGTGATCTATCCTATTAAATCTATGTGTGATATACTATTAAATCTGTGTGTGATCTATCCTATTAAATCTGTGTGTGTAATATACTATTAAATCTGTGTGTGATCTATCCTATTAAATCTCTGTGTGTGATCTATCCTATTAAATCTGTGTGATCTATCCTATTAAACCTGTGAGATCTATCCTAAAATCTGTGTGTGGTCTATTATATTAAATGTGTGTGTGATCTATCCTATTAAATCTGCGTGTGTGATCTATCCTTTTAAATCTTATGTCCCTCAGCTCTGTTATGTGGTGATCATTAGTCTGTCATGGTCGTGCCTGCAGTTGGTTACCCCGCCACAGGCTGGAGCTAGCCATGGTCCAGGAGCCACGCAGTTTCTAAGCTGTAGAGTATAGAGCCCGCACCCCTTCAGACAGACACTGAAGAGTCAGCAAAGACGTCTCTGTGAAAGTCAGTTCCAGAGTTGCCAGTTATCGTGCAGCTCTGATTTTACACATTGCCAGCTTTTGGCTCCCAACAAATACTGTTCCGTGTCTCAGTAATTGAATGACAGCCGTGGCTCAGTTGGAAACATATTTTTCCTGGTTAGTCACAAGGTTCTGGCTCCAACCCCAGGACTCGAGTGCACAAATCCGTGCTGGAACCCGTCCAGAGGCGTACCGAGGGAGTACTGCAGTGTCGGAGGTGCCGTATTGCAGATGAGGCGTTAAACGCAGGCCTGTCTGCCTGCTCAGTTGGATGTAGAAGATCCCATGGCCAGTGTTGCGAAGAAGCGCAGGCGGATTCTCCCCGGTGCCATGGCTGATAATTATCCCTCAGTGGACATAATTAAAAACGCATCATCTGGTCATCATCACGTTGCTGTTTGCGAATCCTGTTGTGTGCAAGTTGGCTGCCTCATTTTCTCCCGTAAAACAGTGACCACGGTTCATAGAACATACAGTGCAGAAGGAGGCTATTCGGCCCATCGAGTCTGCACCGACCCACTTAAGACCTCACTTCCATCCTATCCCCGTAACCCCTCCTAACCTTTTTTGGACACTAAGGGCAATTTAGCATGGCCAATCCACCTAACCTGCACATCTTTGGACTGTGGGAGGAAAACCGGAGCACCCGGAGGAAACCCACGCAGACACGGGGAGAACGTGCAAACTCCGCACAGACAGTGACCCAGCGGGGAATCGAACCTGGGACTCTGGTGCTATGACGCCACAGTGCTATACACTTGTGCTCCCGTGCTGCTTAATTGTACTTTTAAGATGGCATGATGAAAAGAGCGATGTGAACACAAGTCTGCCTTTTCATTCGGTCGACCGGATGTTCATGTTTCTAAGCCTTTGTTTAATGACATCTCTGTGAACAGCTTGGGATGTTTGTTTCCACGTTAAACGTGCTGTATGTACAGTGTTTAGCATCCTAATCAGAAATAACTGTCAGGGGACGTATTTCCAGGGAGGGGTCGATAACCCACTGCCGTAACTCTGAAAAGACAATCGGCCGACGTGCACCTTTTCTGCCAGGCTTGGTTCCGAAAGCTGAGATGCTCCTGGCTAAGATCACCCTCTTGCTTTGCAGACAGGAGTACAGCAGCTTTTGACGCACTTTGAACCCCAGGTATTAAGGAGGTTTCGCTGGCCTTCGAGTGGAGCGGTTCGCACCTACAGTAGGTAGCGAGGACTGCCCGCAATGCACCGCCACCACACTCGAGAAGGAAACAAAAGGCTTGTATTTATGGCGCCTTTCATAACCTCAGGCTGCCTCAACGCAATTGTGAGCAAAAAGTGTTTTTGCGGTGCAGTCACTGTTGTAATGAAGGAAATGCAGAAACCAATTTGCGTACAGCAAGCCCCAGAAACAGCAATGACTGGAGAATGAATTTTGCAGATGCTGATAGAGGGATGGGTATTGGCCAGGACACAGTGGACAACCCGCCTGCTCTTTGAAATAGCCCCCATGGGATTTTCTGCTGCGTGTAGCTGAGTGGGCAGGTAGTGCCACATTTTAGCATCCCAGTTGAAAGCTGAGCCCTCTTGACGGTTCAGCGCCCCCTCGGTACTGCCCTTCAGCACCAGCTTTATGTCCTGATTTCTAGAATGAGGCCTGAACTCAGCGACGGGAGAGCTCCCCGCTGGGCCACAGCTGGCGGGAAGAATGGGTCCAGCCCTGAATTTCGGTGCGCAAAACCATGGGGATATCAATTGTGAATTAAGGCCTGTATCTTTTTTTAAAATGTTTCTTTCTTTGTCCCCCCCCCCCCCCCCCCCCCCACAACCCCACTCTCAGGAGCCGAACCCCGAGGACCCCTTGAACAAGGAAGCAGCTGAAGTTCTTCAAAACAACAGACGTCTCTTTGAACAGAACGTGCAGCGATCCATGCGAGGTGGCTACATCGGTTCCACTTACTTCGAGCGATGCCTTAAGTAGGGGCTCAGAACACACAAACTGAAGCCACACACACAGAGAGAGAGAGAAAAATCTGACATACTTAAATATATAAAACATTAAAAATACTCGCCCGAAAGCAGGAGGGCCATAGAGAGGATGAAGAGGCGACTTACACCCCTCAGCCTGTTGGCACAGGAAGGAAATCGAATTGGAATTTTAAAAATAAAAAGAGGACTGCTTGATTGTTGTAATAGCTTTAGAGCATGCTAGAAAGTTTGAAATAATTTTGGTTCTCTTCTTTGCCGCTCCCCCCCCCCCCCCCCCCCCCTTCCCCCACCCCAATTAAATTTATTGTAAGTGTTTCACTTGAGGAGTGCTGCCGTCTTTATGTTAATAAAAGTTTTTTTAAATGTCTCTGGAATATTTTTACCCCCCCCCCCCCCCCCCCCCCCCCCCCCAAAAACCTTTCCTCCCCACCCTCCCAGTCCCAGTGCCTCTGCTGCCTACCAACTCTGCTGTGGGTGGAAACCTGCAAGATGTTCCAGAGGAGGAGGAGGAAGTTACCAGTTGGATGTGGAGAGAGAGAGAGACGTTACTATCATGCTGCGTCTAATCTGTTTTGAATGTTTTGCCTGTTCATTAAGTTGTATAGATTTTTTTTTTAAATGAAAAGTTCCCTCCCATTTTGTTTCCGTAGTAGGTTATTTTTCTCGACCATGTAATGGAATGTTATCTGCGTAGTTTCCACTCCGCACATCGACTGCAGTAGGGGACCTGCTCCCTCCATTCTTCCCTCCGGATGCGGGAGTGCTGGTTGGATCATCATTGTAGCCCCTTACAGACCCGAGCTGTCGCATTCTGCCTAAGCTGCAAGTTTAAACGATCCGTTTTGCGAACTCCCCGATGAGTGAAGGAGGGGGTGCATGTTTACGCAACGTAACGGCAAAGCAGAGCGGCCTCTTCAGAAATGACTGCTTATATATATCTGCACATCCTAGCCACAGCTCGTGCTGGTCATGATCGCGCCTTGTTTTTCTTTTCATATTGCCAGGTTATTCCGATGTTGGTGTACTCGTGATTGTTTTGAAAAAAAAAAATAACTCTTGGTTCAGTTTTAATTTAAGAGATTTCACACGACCTGTGATGTTTAATTTTTACTGACCACACTTTATTTCAAAAATAATAAAAACAAACTCGGTTACATTTAACTATCCCTTAAATTGTAACCTGCTCCTGCTTTTTATTCTGCATGGTAGATAGTGTGCCCGAAATAAACACTCTTTCCCATTCCCCTCCAACCTTTGGTCTGGTGTTGTGCTATGAACAGGAAGGTCGCGCCTTTAACTCTGGTGCCTGTGCTGTCAGGGGGCACCAGCTCTGGTGGGTGGGAGTGCAGCTGAGCAACCTGGAGGTTTACTTTTGGCTGGGGGTGGGCGATGAAGCGGAAAGTAGGCTTGAGGATGGCAGCTTGGTCAAACATCCCAGTGTCCTCGCCAGAACTGCACCTAGACAGGCGGTGCCTTACATTGTTGGAGGTACAGCTCATGAGTTTCTTCAGTTTTTATCTGTTCAGGCAGAGGCTGGGGTACAGAAACTTTTTAGATATGCACAATTGCCAGTGTGCCTGGCAAGGAGCATCTTTCTAGCAACATGCGGTACCCTGGCAATTTTAAGTGCTCCACGCACCCATTGCTAACTTGCATGTGGCGGTCTTGTTCCAAATGCTTCTCCATCTTCCTGTTCCCCTACTGGGGTTTTTCCTTTAGTGTGGCAGTCACTGATTGCAACATACGGGTCTACGGGGTTTTTTTTTTTTGTTGCAGTTTTTCCTATCTTTGGCTTAGCAGTGACCCATGCAGTAATGCAACTTGGCACTAAGCTACTTTGCGCTTGTACAATTCAACCTGTCGCATGAAATGCTTCCAGTCTTCCAACTCAATAAAATAACTTAGCTGCTCGCTTTGTGAGCAGTGCATCTGAGCGGGCTGAGGACGACTTTGGTGTTTGTTGCCAGCATTGCATGTGGGTGACCCCGCCCTGTTTGCTGGTAAGGATCTAACTCTGCCGAGCAACGAGACCTCGTCGCATTTCCTGGACAGTGGACATCCCTGAATGATGTAAACACTAGTCCTGGTATTGATGGACCAGCAGCAAAGGGTCCATCCTATCGTCTGTCCACCTGGAGCAACCTGATTCTTTGGCTTAGTTCTCTGATGAATCTAATAAATTGAAGCATTTCATGATCTGATCGAGTCAACTTTCCAAATGTGTGGAAATGCATGTTTTTAAAGAGAGAGATCCGGGGTTACAAAAGTGGAATTTCTGACGCAAGGTTTCCAACCTGAGGTTTTGACTATTGTTTCTCTCTCCACAGATGCTGCCAGCCCTGCTGAGTATTTCCAGCCTTTTCTGCATTTTTTTTTAACTTAAGGCTGTTGCTTTGGCCGAGATCAGTTAACTCGGTATAGATTTGAGAGACTGCGACTGGCATTATTGAAAGGGTAAAGTCTGCCATGTCAAAGGTGTACAGTGCTGTTAAGATTTAATTCTGGTCACCCAAGCACAAAGGGAATATTTAAATTCTGGAAGTAGGGTGTTACAATGAAAGCAGAGAACTACTCAGAACCTTCAGCTTCACGGGGAGAGATTTGTGGAGCTTTGTCTAATATTGCGTGGAAAGGACAATTTGGGAACAAGCTAAAGCACAAGTATAGGACAAGGTGACATGCATAAATTGGTTAAAAGAGCTGTAGAGGCTGGGCAGTAATTACGTTCAAGGCTGAGACAGGTTTTTAATCAGTAAGGGAATTAAGAGTTATGGGGATAGGGCGGGAAAGTGGAGTTGAGGATTATCACATCCGATCAGTCAGGATCCCTTTGAATGGCAGAGCAGGCTTAATGGGCTGAATGACTCTGGATTATAAATCCCACCTCCAGACTTGATGGCCGCAGAATAATGTAACCAAACACATATATTATGTTGATTTAACAGTTTGTAAATCCTGCCAATATGCGTGATGACTGGCAGCAAGAGCAGGAAAGTTTCCTAGTCAGCCAATACTGCAGATGGCAATGGCAAGCCATTTGATTTGATTTATTATTATCACATATATTAGTATACAGTGAAAAGTATTGTTCCTTGCATGCTGTATAAACAATGCATACCGTACATAGGGAAGGAAGGAGAGACTGCAGAATATAATGTTACAGTTATAGCAAGGTGTAGAGAGAAGATCAACTTAATACGAGGTAGGTCCATTCAAAAGTCTGATGGCAGTAGGGGAGAAGCTGTTCTTGAGTCGGTTGGTACGTGACCTCAAACTTTTGTATCTTTTTCCTGACGGAAGAAGGTGGAAGAGAGTATGTCCGGGGTGCGTGGGGTCCTTAATTATCCTGGCTGCCTTTCTGAGGCAGCAGGAATTATAGATAGAATCAATGGATGGGAGGCTGGTTTGCGTGATGGACTGGGCTACATTCACGGCCTTTTGTAGTTTCCTGCGGTCTTGGGCAGAGCAGGCTCCATACCAAGCTGTAATACAACCAGAAAGAATGCTTTCAATGGTGTATTTGTAGAAGTTAGTGAGGCTCGCAGCTGACATGCCAAATTTCCTTAGTCTTCTGAGAAAATAGAGTCGTTGGTGGGCTTGCTTAACTATAATGTCGGCATGGGGGGACCAGGACAGGCTGTTGGTGATCTGAACACCTAAAAACTTGAAGCTCTCGACCCTTTCTACTTCGTTCCCATTGATGTAGACAGGGGCATGTTCTCCGCTACGCTTCCTGAAGTCGATGACAATCTCCTTCGTTTTGTTGACATTGAGGGAGAGATTATTGTCACTGCACCAGTTCATCAGATTTTCTATCTCATTCCTGTACTCTGTCTCGTCATTGCTTGAAATCAGGCCCACCACGGTGGTGTCATCAGCAAATTTGAAAATTGAGTTGGAGGGGAATTTGGCCAGTCATAGGTGTATAGTAGGGGGCTGAGGACACAACCTTGTGGAGCGCCGGTTTTGAGGATGATCGTGGAGGAGATGCTGTTGCCTGTCTTTACTGATTGTGGCCTGTGGGTTAGAAAGTTCAGGATCCAGTTGCAGAGGGAGGATGTGAGGCCAAGGCCACGGAGTTTGGAGATGGGCTTCGTAGGAATGATGGTGTTGAAGGCTGAGCTGTAGTCGATAAATAGGAGTCTGACATAGGTGTCTTTGTTATCTAGGTGTTCCTGGGTAGAGTGCAGGGCCATGGAGATGGCGTCTGCTGTGGACCTGTTGCAGTGGTAGACAAACTGTAGTGGATCAAGGCGATCCGGGAGGCTGGAGTTGATTCGTGCCATGACTAACCTTTCGAAGCGCTTCATGATGATGGCTGTCAGAGCCACTGGACGATAGTCATTAAGGCACGCTGCTTGATTCTTTTTTGGTACAGGGATGATGGTCGTCTTCTTGAAGCAGATAGGGACCTCAGATTCTTGTAAAGAGAGATTGAAGATGTCTACGAATACCTCCGCCTGACTTGAACACCTCAGACCTAGACTTCAGCAAGCAGTGGATATCCCTGTTCATCCAGGTTTCCGGTTGGGAAACACGCGGATTCGCTTCTTTGGCACACAGTCTTCTACACACTTACTAATGAAGTCAGTTACTGAAGTGGCGTACAAGTTCAGGCTGGTCGCATTGCAGTACTTTGCCAAGCACAATCCTGGACTAATCCAGTAGGAGTCCATGGTTGCCAAAGCTGACTTAGGGCAGAGTATCGGGATAAAATGGTGATAAAGAGTGGCCCATAGGCCAAGGCAGGAGGTTTGGAGCAGATTTGTGGGGAGGTAGCCATCCTGGGGGTGGCGGGGGATGTGGTGCTCACGGCCTGAAAAGATGGGCGAGGAAGAAACCCTTATTTGAAGAGCTCGGATTGGCTCAGGAATAGCTTGAACCAGCAAGTAAAGTGGGATTAGTCTGGGAGATTACTTGGACATGATGAACTGAACGGCCTCCTTCAATCGGCTGTACATTTATATGATAGATCATAGAACCCTATAGCACCGCTAGGGGTGGGGGGGGGGTTCCAGGATTTGGACCCAATGACAGTGAAGGAACGGCTAATATATTTCCAAGCCGGGATGGTGAGTGACTTGGGAGGGGAACGTTCCCAGGTTATCTGCTGCTCTTATCCTTGTAGATGGTGGGTTTGGTGGGTGCTGCCTAAGGAACCTTGCCGAGCCTCATGTAGGTGTCGCTGCCCCAGCTCATAAAGCCATTGGTCCCAAACACAAGGTCCAGTCCATATGATCTCATACAATATTCTCTGATGTGATCATTGTCCCAATGACACAATCATGTTAGGGGCTGGTTTAGCTCACCAGGCTAAATCGCTGGCTTTTAAAGCAGACCAAGGCAGGCCAGCAGCACGGTTTGATTCCCGTACCAGCCTCCCCGGACAGGCGGCGAAATGTGGCAACTAGGGGCTTTTCACAGTAACTTCATTGAAGCCTACTCGTGACAATAAGCGATTTTCATTTCATTTTTCATTTCATGTATTTTGCCACCAGCCATGTGGCAGCACAGTGGTTAGCACTGTTGCTTCACTGTGCCAGGGTCCCGGGTTCGATTCCTGGCTTGGGTCACTGTGTGTGCGGAGTCTGCACGTTCTCCCCGTGTCTGCGTGGGTTTCCTCCGGGCGCTCCGGTTTCCTCCCATAAGTCCCGAAAGACGTGCTGTTAGGTGAATTGGACATTCTGAATTCTCCCTCCGTGTACCCGAACAGGCACCGGAATGTGGCGACTAGGGGCTTTTCACAGTAACTTCATTGCAGTGTTAATGGAAGCCTACCAGTGACAATATTGATGATAATTGTTATTAGTTGCAAACACACAGCCACTGGCCAATGCTGCTGCCAGCCTTTCCCAGGCTGCCTGCGCGGGGTGGAGAGGTCACGTCGCTGACGTTGTGACGCGTGATGTCATCCGCCGGCAGTGCGTCACTGCGGCCGACCTTTCCCATTGGCCGGAGGCGCCGGTGACGTCATCGACAACAACAGGAAGCAGAGGCCCCGAGCCCACCGGAGATCCAGGAGTCAGAGAGAGAGACAGGTCCGCCCGCCCGGGAAAGGGGGTCCGCCCGGGGAAGGGGATCCGCCCGCCCGCCCGGGGAAGGGGATCCGCCCGCCCGCCCGCCCGGGGAAGGGGGTCCGCCCGCCCGGGAAAGGGGGTCCGCCCGCCCGCCCGGGGAAGGGGATTCGCCCGCCCGCCCGCCCGGGGAAGGGGATCCGCCCGCCCGCCCGGGGAAGGGGATCCGCCCACCCGCCCGGGGAAGGGGATCCGCCCGCCCGCCCGGGGAAGGGGGTCCGCCCGCCCGGAGGAGGGGAGGGGAGCCGCCCGCCCGGAGGAGGGGAGGGGAGCCGCCCGCCCGGAGGAGGGGAGGGGAGCCGACCGAGCAGAGGGGAGGGGGCAGCTTAAACCCCACCACCCTCCTTCCCCACCCTCACCGTCCCCCCTTCACCGTACCCCCCATACCCACCCTCACTGTCCCACCCATACCCACCCTCACCATCCCACCCTCACCGTCCCACCCATACCCACCCTCACCGTACCCCCCATACCCACCCTCACCATCCCACCCTCACCGTCCCACCCATACCCACCCTCACCGTACCCCCCATACCCACCCTCACCGTACCCCCCATACCCACCCTCACCGTACCCCCCATACCCACCCTCACCGTACCCCCCATACCCACCCTCACCGTACCCCACATACCCACCCTCACTGTCCCCAACCTCACCGTCCCCCCATACCCACACTCACCGTCCCCCCATACCCACGCTCACCGCCCCCCATACCCACCCTCACCGTCCCACCTTCACTGTACTCCCCATACCCACCTTCACCGTACTGCCCATACCCACCCTCACTGTCTCCACGCTCACTGTCCCCCCACACTCACCGTCCCCCCATACCCACCCTCACCGTTCCCCCATACCCACCCTCACCGTTCCCCCATACCCACCCTCACCGCCCCCCCCATACCGACGCTCACCGTCCCCCATACCCACCCTCACCGTCCCCCCATACACACCCTCACCGTACCCCCCATACCCATGCTCACCGTCCCCCCATACCCACGCTCACCGTCCCCCCATACCCACCCTCACCGTCCCCCCATACCCACCCTCACCGTCCCCCCATACCCACCCTCACCGTCCCCCCATACCCACCCTCACCGTCCCCCCATACCCACCCTCACTGTCCCCCCATACCCACCCTCACCGTCCCCCCATACCCACCCTCACCATCCCCCCATACCCACCATCACCGTCCCCTCCTCTCACCCACCCTCACCGTCCCCCCTCACCCACCCCTCACCATCCCCCCCCTCAGCGTCCCACCCTTACCGTTCCCACCCCTCACCATCCCCCCCTCACCCACCCTCAGCGTCCCACTCTCACCGTTCTCCCCCCCCCCCCCCCTCACCACTATCCTCTCCCCTCAGCCCTCTCCCCCTCTCCAGGGCACCAACCTGAAGGGTTGTTTGCCCCTCTTCTGGTAGAACTGGCGGTGGGGGTGGGTTTGTTTTTGTGGTTTTTCAGGATTCACCACGGTTCTGTGGGTTGCATCCTATTGCCAGGAGATTTATGGGTTTATGCCTGCCCTCTCTCGGCCTGAGTACCCGGTCCATGCTGCCTCTCCCAGTGCAGTGCTGAGGGAGTCAAACTGAGCTCCTTGTAAAAGATCCCATGGCGCTATTTTGAAGAAGAGCTGAGGAGTTCTCCCCAGTGACCTGACCAATATTTATCCCTCAACCCACATAAGTTTAAAAAAATATATATAATCATCCGGTCATTGTCACGTTGATTTTTGTGGGAGCTTGCGGTGTGCTAATTGGATGATGTCTCCGACAATAAGGATACACCACTGGCTCAAGTGTTTTGCGACATTGAGAAAGGCTCTAAATTCAAGTGATTCCTTCCTTTGTGGCATCCGGAAAGCCTGCGTGAGAATTGTGATTTTTTTTTTCTGTTGAAAGAACAGCGTTGCCTGGTTAAACTGTGCTGACCCCCCTCTTGCTGCCTTCCCTCCCTCCCTCAGCTCACTGAAGCACCATGAATGCCATATTCGGTAGGAGAAAGACCCCGGAGGAGATGCTCCGGCAGAACCAGCGGGCCCTGAATCGGGCCATGCGGGAGCTGGACCGGGAGCGGCAGAAACTGGAGCAGCAGGAGAAGAAAATCATCGCCGACATTAAGAAAATGGCTAAACAAGGACAGATGGTACGCGTGAGAGAAGATGTTGAGGAATTCTTTCGTGGAAGGTAGCTTCCTGCCACTTTCGAGTATGGGAATTCAAGATGGCGATTTGCGTCACAGTTACATTGTAATGAGTTGAACGTGCCTTGGGTAATCTGCAATGGTGGTTCCAGGTCTAATCGTAATTCTTTTGATTCATATTTTAAGCCACCAAGACAGAAATTTCAGCAATGGGCGGGAAGGTAGCACAGTGGTTAGCACTGTTGCTTCACAGCGCCTGGCTCCAGGATACGATTCCCGGCTTGGGTCACTCTCTGTGCGGAGTCTACACGTTCTCCCCGTGTCTGTGTTGGTTTCCTCCGGGTGCTCCGGTTTCCTCCCACAAGTCCCGAAAGACATGCCTGTTAGGTGAATTGGACATTCTGAATTCTCCCTCCGTGTACCCGAACAGGCGCCGGAATGTGGCGACTGGGGGCTTTTCACAGTAACTTCATTGCAGTGTTAATGTAAGCCTACTTGTGACAATCAAGATTATTATTATTATTATGCATTGGAGGCAATTCAGAGGAGGTTTACTAAATTAATACCTGGAATGAACGTGTCGTCTTGTGAGGAAAGGTTGGACGTATTGGTTTTGCTTCCACTGGAGTTTAAAAGAGTGAAGGATGATTTGATTGAAGTGCATATTATCCTGAACGACCTTGACAAGGCGGACGTGGAAATTATGTTTCCTCTTGTGGGTGAGTCCAGAAACAGAGGGCACGGTTTTAAAATTAGGGGTCGCCCTTTCAGGACCGAGATGAGGAGAAATTATTTCTCGGAGGGTTGTGTGACTTTGGACCTGTGTTTCAGAAGGCGGTGGAGGCCGGGGTCATTGGGTATGTTTAAGGCAGAGATAGATTCTTGTTAGGGATGGGGATCACGGGTATATGTGAATGTAGAACTTGACACCACATCAGCCATGAACTTACTGAATGGCAGGTGGAGAGGCTCACAGCGGAGTGGTCTATTTCTGCCCCTATTTCAGATGTTCAAAGAGGTACAGGAGAGAGAAAGGAATAGGAAGATAGGTTGATAGAGAGGGAGGAGGCTCGTGTGGAGTATAAATAACAGCATGGACTATTTGGGCTGAATGGCCTGTTTCTGTGTCTGTAAATCTGGTGATTGTCTGAGCAGTTCTAGACTTCGCTTATGAGCCTTTCTGGGTTTTTTTTTCCAACTCCTAGGACGCAGTTAAGATAATGGCGAAAGACTTGGTGCGAACACGGCGCTACGTGAAGAAATTTATCATGATGAAGGCGAATATCCAGGCGGTGTCCCTGAAGATTCAGACGCTGAAATCCAACAACACCATGGCCCAGGCAATGAAGGGTGTCACTAAGGCCATGGCCACCATGAACCAGCAGGTAAGATAGGGCCTGCCCATACCTTTGTTACTGCTGGAGTGAGCAAGTGTAGGCTGAGGGGGTAGTGAGAGAGTGGGTGTTGCAGGAGAGGAATTAGAGAGCTGGATCTTTCGCCCATGGGTTTGGTTGCTGCCATGTACAAGGCATCATAGCAACGGGACGTTCAGAGTTGTGAGACCCATGGTGATTACAGCGATGCTGAGGGATTTCAGTACCTCCTGGAGTGAATTTTTAAAAATGCTGGGAATTTTTCAAACATTTTATCAGCGTTTACATAGAAACATACATAAAAGACAAGCAGGCGGTGGCCATTCGAGCCTGTTCCACTATTACATAGAACAGAACAGGCCCTTCGGCCCGCGATGTTGTGCCTAGCTTTGTCCGAAATCAAGATCAAGCTATCCCACTCCCTGTCATTCTGATGTGCTCCATGTGCCTATCCAATAACTGCTTGAAAGTTCCTAAAGTGTCCGACTCCACTTTCACAACAGACAGTCCATTCCACGCCCCAACCACTCTCTGAGTAAAGAACCTACCTCGGCTATCATTATGATCGTGGCTGATCCTCAAGTTCAATATCCTGATCCCGCCTCTCCCACCATGTATCCCTTTAGCTCCAAGAGCTGTATCTAATTCCTTCTTGAAATTCTACAACGTTTTGGCCTCAACTACTGTCTGGGAGTGAATTCCACAGATTCACCATTCTCTGGGTGAAGAAATTTCTCCTCATCTCAGCACCTTATCCTCAAACCATGACCCCTGGTTCTGGGCTCCCCCACCATCGGGAACATTGTTTCTGAATCTCCCCTGTCTAATCCTGTTAGAATTTTATAAGTTTCTATGAGATCCCCTCTATCTCCTCTAAACTCCAATGAATATAATCCTAACCAATTTAGTCTCTCCTCATATGACAGTCCCGCCATCCCAGGAATCAGCCTGGTAAACCTTCGCTGCACTCCCTCCATAGCAAGAACATCCTTCCTCAGATAAGGACCCCAAAACTGCACACAATACTCCAGCTGTGGCCTCACCAATGCCCTGTACAATTGCAGTAAAATATCTCTGTTCCTATACTCAAATCCTCTCACTATGAAGGACAACCTACCATTTGCCTCCTTTACTGCCTGCTGTACCTGCGTGCTTACTTTCAGCGTCTGATGCACGAGGATACCAAGGTCTCGCTGAGTATCCGCCTCTCTCAATTTATACCCAATCAAATAATAATCTGCCTTCCTGTTTTTGCGACCAACGTGGATAACCTCGCATTTATCCACATTATACTGAATCTGCCATGCATATGGCCACTCGCTCACCCTGTCCAAATCCCGCTGAAGCATCTCTGCACCCTCCTCACAACTCGCCCTCCCACCCAACTTTGTATCATCTGCAAATTTGGAGATAACACATTTAGTTCCCTCGTCCAAATCATTAATATATAATGTGAACAGATGGGGTCCAGACACCGATCCATGCATCACTATCCCACTAGTCACTGGTCTGTCAATCAGCAAAAGACCCATTTATTCCAACTTTTTGCTTCCTCTCTGCTAACCAGCATTCCATCCATCTAGAAAGGGAAAGGATGGGATAAATTAACTGCCTTTTCTCTTCAGATGTTGTGATTGGTAATATTGTTTATTCCAGTAACCAGCGTTCATTTAGCCTTCCGTTTCAGAATGCGCGATTTGCACTATTTATTTTTGACCAGGGGCTTTAGTTATCCTGTACTTGTAGCCAAAGCTTAAGATCACTGCTTTCTGCTTTTGGGAGGAACTGTAGGGATGACACGTGTTTTCGACCACATATTTAGACCAAACGCTGTTTGTGATCGCTACTTGGGGTACCCGGATTTCCTCCTGCACGAGAGCTACTGACCTTTATTCCCTCCCGAATCCTGTTCTCCCATGTTGCAGTTGAAACTGCCTCAGATTCAGAAGATCATGATGGAGTTTGAGAAGCAGTCGGAGATCATGGACATGAAGGAGGAAATGATGAATGACGCCATTGATGATGCCATGGGCGACGAAGATGACGAGGAAGAGAGGTCAGTGAAGGATACCCCACAGTGGGTGTTGGGGAAATGGGATCCGGAGCAATACAATGAGAAGTGTATCCCATACGAGGTGTTGAAGTATAAAACCAGACGCCTGTCCTTTTTGCGGTAGTTCCTTTGTTACAGAATGCAACCTTGCGTAATGTCTGTCTCCTCCCAACTCATCCAGTGTCCCAGCAATCCTGATCAGGATTTAAAGGAAACTTAAACTAAAACAAAGTGTTGTTTTGGGAGCCAATGATACGCTCCAGCCGCTGCATTGCCCACATGGAAGGCGTAGTCTTTCTCTATTTTTTTTGTAAGAGGTCTGACAACACCAGGTTAAAGTCCAACAGGTTTGTTTCAAACACGAACTTTCGGAGCACTGCTCCTTCCTCAGGTGAATGAAGAGGTGTGTTCCAGAAAGATTTATATAGACAAATTCAAAGATGCAAGACGATACTTTGAATGCGAGCATTTGCAGGTAATTAAGTCTTGACCGATCCAGAGAGAGGGATAATCACAGGTTAAAGAGGGGTGAATTGTCTAAAACCAGGACAGTTGGTAGGATTTTGCAAGCCCGGGCCAGATGATGGGGGGTGAATTTAATGTGACATGAATCCCAGGTCCCGGTTGAGGCCGTACCCGTGTGTGGAACTTGGCTATATTCTTTTCAGTAACCCATAAAATAAACTGGACAAATTAATCAAACTAACCAGTTAAATTAAAGCAATCGCCCCTTAAAGAGACAGTGTAACAAAAGACACAATCTTAAAGGAAACTTGTCCAATCAAATGAAAATGTTATTATGGGGACTGATGAAGAACTGTGGTACCCACCAGTCACGGAAGGCACAGTCACTCTTTACAAGTGCTCTGATTACTTAATTATAATCTTTATTATTGTAGAAGGCAAGTGTCGCAGAGGTCCCAGGTTCGATCCCAGCTCTGGGTCACTGTCCGTGTGGAGTTTGCACATTCTCCCTGTGTTTGCGTGGGTTTCACCCCCACAACCCAAAAAAATGTGCAAGCTAGGTGGATTGGCCGCGCTAAATTGCCCCTTAATTGGAAAAAATGAATTAGATACTCTAAATTTAAAAAAAAAAATCTTTATTATTGTCACAAGTAGGCTTACATTAACACTGCGATGAAGTTACTGTGAAAATCCCGAGTCGCCACACTCCGGCGCCTATTCGGGTACACGGAGGGAGAATTCAGAATGCCCAATTCACTTAACAAACACGTCTTTCGGGACTTGTGGGAGGAAACCGGAGCACCCGGAGGAAACCCACGCAGACACGGGGAGAACGTGCAGACTCCGCACAGACAGTGATCCAAGCCGGGAATCGAACCTGGCTGCCCTTCAGCTGTCTTAACAATAAAATTATATCTTAACAATATAATTAACATCATGAAGGACACACATGCAGCCCGTTCAACGCCTCAAGCCTGTTCCACCATTCACGGTCACGTCCTTATCCTTATCCTGAGCCCTGGCGTGTGACCGCTTCCCAAATCTCTGCTCCCATTCTGTGCCGGACTCCGGAACCAGCTCCGTGACGTGCTGGTGACTCGAGCTGATGATTCACACTGGCTAGCAGGAGGTCCGGGAGCTTACTGTGATGTGAATTACTTGTGCCAGGCACATCTCGCAGCTCCCGTAGGTAACAGCCACCTACTGTTTGCATGTTACTTGCAAAGGTCATAGAATAAAAATGCCTTGCAGCAGAAATGCAGGCCATTCATCCCATCTCCCCTGTACTTGTGCTCTGAAGGAATCAGCAAATTACACCCTTGACCCATATATTTCATTTTTTAAGTTATTGTAGATCTGGCTTCCAGCGCTGTTTTCCGTCCTATTAACCCTCCGGATGTTCGTGAGAGACGATTCTCCCAGTATCTCCTGTTTTCCCCTTGGGCCCTGCTCTCCGTGTCCTCCACCATTGATTCACTATTCAGTGGAATGGTTTCCTGCCCAGTTAAAGAACACAGGTGGAAGCTGATGTTTGTGGGCACGATCAGGATGGGGTTTGTCTGTCGGATTGTAGCCTTCCCAAACTGGTCTGCGTGTGGGATTGGGTGAGATACCCGAGTGCGGGAGTCTGGGGAACACGCCACAGGGCGAGTCCGTGCTTCAGGAGAAGTGGGGGGTAGAATATCAGGAGTGGGCAGAACTGGCTGGATGAACTAGACACTGGTTTTGGCCGGTGGGAGATGGTTTGTAAATTTGTTTGAGGTCATCTGTGCTGCGACGAGGCTGTCTCACTGCAATTCTCCACCGCGCAGAGTGATGGGGGGGGGGGGGGGGGGCAGCGTTCATTCCGTTTGGATCAGATATCTGCCTATGATGGAGTCTCAGTTACAGGCAACCACAGACTGCTACCCATTTTCTCCAGCCTAAGCTAGAGATGTTTAAAAGTCCGCTAACCTAACTCCTTATTCTACTGTAGTAAGATTTTACTCCAGACTTGGCCTAACTACCCATCATGCCTTTCTGTTCATTTCCTCATTATGTTCATTCACACCTGTTGGTTTTCAGATGACCTGCGATTGGGGTTCGCCCAACAATGGGGCAGCTTCACTGAGAACAGTCAAGCGCACATCACTATGATGTTGCAGCTGTACCGAGCTCGGGAGGAGGGGGGGGGGGGGGGGGGGGGGGGTGGGGGGGAGAGTCCCATTTGGGGCATTGTTATCACATCAGGAAGGACAGGCGTGAAATTCCTTGAAGGTGGCAGGGCAGGTTGAGGAAGTCGTTTAATAAAGCATAAGGGATCTTGGGCTTTAGAAATAGAGGTATAAAGTAAGGAAGTAGCTTTGGCCCTTAACTGGAGTATTGTGTCCGATTAAGACCATAAGATTTGAGAGCAGATGAAGGCCATTCAGCCCATTGAGTCTGCTCCACTATTCAACGAGATCATGACTGATCCGACGTGATAATCCTCAACTCCACTTTCCCCCCCTTATCCCCATTCACCTGAGGAAGGAGCTACACTCTGAAAGCTAGTGATTCGCTAGTGAAACCTGTTGGTCTTTAACCTGGTGTTGTAAGATTTCTTACTGTACTCACCCCAGTCCAACGCCACCATCTCCACGTCACCCTTGATTCCCTTTGCTGATTTAAAAATCTGTCTATCTCAGCCTTGAACATGCTTAACGTCCCAGCCTCTACAGCTCTCTGCGGTAAAGAATTCCACAGATTCACTACCCACAGAGTTGAAGAAATTCCTCCTCATCTCTGCCTTAAATGGGTGACTCCCTCACTCTGAGATGATGCCCTCTGGTCCTAGACTCTCCCACAAGGGGAAACAACCTCTCAGCATCGACCCTGTCAAGCCCCCCCGAGAATCCTGTATGTCTCAATAATGTTACCCCTCATTCTTCTGAACTCCAATGAGTACAGGCCCACAGCTTGGGGAGGATAAAAAAAGGATTTACGAGAATGGTTCCAGATATAAGCTGCTGTTCAATTTAGAGAAGAGGGGAGAGCTGATAGATGTGTTTAAAATCATGAGGGGGTGGTGGGCAGCACGGTGGCACAGTGGCTAGCACTGCTGCCTCACAGCACTGAGGTCCCAGGTTCGGTCCCGGCTCTGGGTCACTGTCCGTGTGGAGTTTGCGCATTCCCACCATGTCTGCGTGGGTCTCACCCCCGCAACCCAAAGATGTGCAGGATAGGTAGATTGGCCACGCTAAATTGCCCCTTAATTGGATAAACAAGAATTGGGTACTCTAAATTTATAAAAAATAAATGTTGACTCTCGACAAGGACTAGGATAAGCACTTGAAAGGAAAGAAATAACAGGTCTAGGAGAAAAGGCCAGGGGCGGAGGGGTGTGGTGCCAGCTGAGTAGCTCTTGCAGAGAGCTGGCATGAAGACGATGGGGTGAATGGCTCCCCCCTGTGCTGTAATTATTGCAGGATGTATTGGGTTTGAAGTGAGGGGGTTTTGAAGTGCAAATGGATACTGGATCGGAAAGGAAGGAACAATGACAGACTGCGCAGATTGGGCTTGTGTTCCCTCGAGTACAGGAAGACTAAGCTGACCTGGCTATGGTGATTGAAGGAGCGAGGAAACTATTTCACCCTGGTGGGAGAACCCAGAACGAGGGGCAAAACCTTAAAACTAGAGCCAGACCGATCAGGGGAGGGGGGTGTGCGATGCCAGGAAGCACAACATTTTTTTTTTTTTTTTTTTTAAATTTAGTGTACCCAATCATTTTTCCAATTAAGGGGCAATTTAGAGTGGCCAATCCACCTAGCTTGCACCTTTCTGGGTTGTGGGGGCGAAACCCACGCAAACACGGGGAGAATGTGCAAACTCCACACGGACAGTGACCCAGAGCCGGGATCGAACCTGGGACCTCGGCGCCGTGAGGCAGCAGTGCTACTCACTGCGCCACCGTGCTGCCCTTAGGAAGCACAAATGTAGTTGGAATCGGCAACCCTCTCCCACAGGATGCTGTTGGGTACTTTGAGAGAGGGAGAGGTTGAGAGGGTTGTTAAGAAGGCGTACGGTGTGTTAGCTTTTATTGGTAGAGGAATTGAGTTTCGGAGCCATGAGGTCATGTTGTAGTTGTACAAAACTCTGGTGCGGCCGCATTTGGAGTATTGCGTGCAGTTCTGGTCGCCACATTATAGGAAGGATGTGGAAGCATTGGAAAGGGTACAGAGGAGATTTACCAGGATGTTGCCTGGTATGGAGGGAAGATCTTACGAGGAAAGGCTGAGGGACTTGAGCTTGTTTTCGTTAGAGAGAAGAAGGTTAAGAGGTGACTTAATTGAGGCATACAAGATGATCAGAGGATTAGATAGGGTGGACATCAAGAGCCTTTTTCCTCGGATGGTGATGTCTAGCACGAGGGGACATAGCTTTAAATTGAGGGGAGATAGATAGAGGACAGATGTCAGAGGTAGGTTCTTTACTCAGAGTAGTAGGGGCGTGGAATGCCCTGCCTGCAACAGTAGTGGACTCGCCAACACTAAACGCATTCAAATGGTCATTGGATAGACATATGGACGATAAGGGAATAGTGTAGATGGACTTTAGAGGGGTTTCACAGGTCGGTGCAACATCGAGGGCCGAAGGGCCTGTACTACGCTGTAATGTTCTATGTTCCATGTTCTATGTTCTTTCTCCTCTTCTGGCCCCCAACTCCCTAGAAAGTCGAATCCCCACCTCCGTCTATCCCCTAAATGGTCAGTCTCTCCTATTGATTGCGGAAGAGAAAATGGCAGAGTGGCTTGTGTTGGACGCGCCGACTGATTTTTGTTTTGCCTCTGCAGTGATGCGATTGTGTCTCAAGTGCTGGACGAACTTGGCCTCAACCTGACTGACGAACTGTCCAGTGAGTATCTGAACCGATTGGTCGCACCTCGTGTCTGGCGCAGGTTGCCTGGGAACCTGTTGGTGCAGGGTTGCCAAGACAACTTGTCCCACCGACAGCCGAGCCGCTTCTGAACGGACGGGTTCTGTTTGCCCGCCTTTGCCTGTTCGTGTTTCCATGTCTTAAGTTACCGCCGGTCGGTGTCGGGGCAGTCGCGCAGAACTTGCGACGTGCTGTCTGATGTTGGGATCTCGAGAAAGAAAGACTTGGATTTGTACAGCGCTGTCCGTGACTCCTGGATGTCCCAAAAAAGTGCTTTCCAGTCAATGAAGTATTTTTTTGGAAGTGCGGTTGTACTGCAGGAAATTCAGCAACCAATTAGCGCACAGCAAGTTCCCACAACCAGATTTCTGGTGAAGTGATTTTAGTCGAGAGGTAAATAGAGAGTGTGGGGAACGCACCTGGTTCTTCGGTATAATCATGTCCAATCGTAGACAGTTTATGGCACTCGGCCCATCGTATCTGCGCCGGCTGAAGAACGAGCCACCCGGCATGATTCCAGCGTTTGGTCCGTTGCCCTGCCGGTTACCGACCCTACGGCGCACATCCCGACACCTTTGGAACGAGTTGAGGGTTTCTGCCTCTACCACCCTGTGAGGTAGTGACTTCCAAAACCCCCCTCTGCTAAAGGAAACAGTCCCTTCCCTTCCTCTCTAACCTCAACATTTTGCACATTGATGGAACCATCAATTCAGCGAACACGTGTAGTTGGATCTGAACAGAGGCTTTAATACACTTACAACAGAGCCAGCCTATTCGTCGTTGAGCTTCAGGTGAAATGGCAGGCTGGCTCTAAGGCACTGATCTTTATACATCGGTCCCAGGGGGAGGAGCCCAGTACAAACTCTCGCGTACTCCCAGAGCGACTCCCCCTGGTGGTCGGATAGTGCAACTGCACTTGCAATGGGTAGATAACGAACATATATACATGGAGTGATATTGGCAACTATATATGGTGTGAATCACATTCACCACACACACATCTCAATCAAAACACCCCTCCGCTTCTCTGTCCAGGGAGAACAACTCCAGCCTCTCCCCAACTTTTCCTCATAGCTGCAGTTTTCCAGCGCTGGCAACACCCTCGTCAATCTCCTCTGTACCCTCTCTTAACGCAATCACATCCTTTCTGTAATGAGGAGGCCAGAACTGCGTACAGTTGTGGCCGATCGCAGGTTCTATACAGTTTCAGCATCACCTCCCTGCTCTTCTATTCAGTAAGAAGTCTTACAACACCAGGTTAAAGTCTAACAGGTTTGTTTCAAACACGAGCTTTCGGAGCACGGCTCCTTCTTCAGGTGAATGTTCATTCACCTGAAGAAGGAGCCGTGCTCCGAAAGCTCGTGTTTGAAACAAACCTGTTGGACTTTAACCTGGTGTTGTAAGACTTCTTACTGTGCTCACCCCAGTCCAACGCCGGCATCTCCACATCATGGCTTCTATTCAGTACCTTGGTTAATAAATGAAAGGATTCCATTTGCCGCCTTAACCATCTTGTCGGCCTGTCCTGCGGAATCGGTGGACACTTGCTGCAAGGTCCCTCACTTCCTCTACAGTTCTGTCTCCTCCCGTTTATTGTGCAATCCTTTGCCTTGTTTGACCTCCTCAAACGCATCACCTCGCACTTCTCTGGGTTCAATTCCATTTGTCACTTTTCTGCCCACCTGACGAAGCCATTGATAGCTTCCTGCAGTCCACAGCTGCCCTCCTCACTATCCCACCACCTGGCCAATATTTGTCATCTGCAGACTTTTTCATCGTTCCCTCTACATTTATTTCCAAATCGTTAAGACATACCACAAAAGCAGGGGACCTGGCATTGAGCCCCACGGGAAACCACCTTCCAGTCACAAAAACATCCACGTTACAAAATTACCCTTTGTTTCCTGGCGCTGAGCCCATCTTGTATCCATCTTGCTGCATTCAGCAAGATCCCATGGGCTCTTACTTACTTTTAACCAGTCTGCCCCGTGGGACCTTGTCCAAAACATTAACAAAATCCATTCCGACCGCATCAACTCAACTTGCCTCCTTGATCCTCCTCGTTACTTCCTCAAAAATTTAAACCAAATTAGTCAGACTCTACTTTCCCTTAACAAATCCATGCTGGCTAGCCTTGATTAATCAGTGTTTTCCTCAGTGACAGATTATCCTGTCCCTCCCAATCGATTCCGATAATTTTCCCACCACTGAGATTGGACTGACTGGCTTGTAATTATTTGATTGATCCCTCGCTCCGTTATTAACCAAAGGTACAACGTGAACAGATCCTCCGGCACCTCGCCCGCATCCGGAGTGAGGATTGGAAAATGGTGGTCAGAGACCCTCCGCTATTTCCTCCCTGGCTTCTTTGAACACCCTGGGGTACATTTCATCCGCTCTGGTGATTTATCCACTGTCAAGGACACTAATCCCATTCGTACTTCCTCTCTCTCTCTGTTAATCACATCCACAGCTCCACGCACCTCCTCCTCAACTACAACGCCTGCATTGGCCCCTCTTTTGTGAAGACAGACACAAGAGTGTTCATGCAGAACCATGTCCACATCCTCTGTCTCCACACACAGGTTTCCTTTTTGGTCTTTTATGGGCCCTATTCGTTCCTTAGTTGTCCTCTTACGTTTTCCTCTTGCATTTAATGCATTGATAAGACATCTTTGGGTCCTCTTTGGTTTTGCTTGCCAATATGTCCTCTCTTTGCTCTCCTAATTTCCTTTTTGGTTTCACTCTCGGGTATTCTCTAGTAGTCAGTTCTCTGTGATGGACGCAAACTTTCGCCTTCTGCCTTAACCTCGCTCTGTAAGATCCTTGACATTCGGGGGGGGCGCTGTAAATGTGACCATCCCACCCATTTTCTTGGTGGGAACATGTTTACTCTCCCCTTTGGATACCTCCCACTGCTCTCACACTGATTTACCTTCAAGTGGCTCCAGTTTCCAGTCCACCTTTGCCAAGTCATTCCACAGCTTAGTAAAATTGGCCTTGCCCCAGTTTAGAACTTTAACTCGAGTTTTAGCTTCGTCCTTTTCCATAATGATGTGAAAACTAACTGGGTTATGGTCACTACTACCGAAATGCTCCCCCCACTACCACTCCTTCCACCTGCCCAGCTTCATTTCCACACACTAAGCCCACAGCCACGCCCTCTCTTGTTGAACTTGCTACATACTGACTAAAAGGCTCTCCGAATGCACCTTAAGAATCCCTCTATTCTTTACACTGAAACTATCCCAGTTATTACTGGGGTAGTTAAAATCCCCTATCATTGCTCCCCTACTGTTTTTGCACACCTCGGAGAATTGCCTGTGTATTTGCTCTTCTATTTCTGACAGTTTGGGGGGGGCTAACAGAACCCCTGGTAGTGTAACTGCCCCTTTTCTTGTTCCTAAGCCAAATCCATGTGTCCTCAATTGATGATCACTCTAATATATCCTCCCTTCTCATATCTGTAATTGCTTCCTCGCCCAGAATTACCACTCCCCCTCCTTTATTTTTTTACACCCTCTCTATCTGGTCTGAGAACCCCGTCAGGATTTGTTGAGCTGCCATTCCTGTTCCTCCTTAAGCCTCAGGTCCATTTTTATGTCCTCCATAGAAGGTAGTTGGGATCTTAGTTTAATGTCCAGCGCATCTGACAGTGCGGCACTCTCCCAGTGCTGGCACTGGGAGTGTCAGTCTGGACTACTCTCTGGACATTGAACCCTGTGACCTTCTGGCCTCTGAGATGAGTTGACCGTTGTCAAATCTTATTTTTTAATGCCCTTGGGGAGGTCCTATTCAATTTGAGGTGCTGTATAAATCCAAGTGTCGGCGAGAGCTGCCATTCTGAACGGACTCTGGTAATGCCAACAGTTCCCTGTCCAGCTAGACGCCTCACATTTCCCATTTCCCTTCCAGACCTCCCCAGCACCGGAGCGTCTCTCAGCGTTGCTGCCGGGAAGAAAGCGGAGCCTGTGGTCCTGGAAGATGCAGATGCCGACCTGGAAAAACGGCTGAAAAATCTCCGTAAAGACTGAGAGAGACGATGATGATGTGTATATATATATTTTTTCTCTTTTGTTTTGTTTATATCTGAAATCCGGGGAGGGTGGAATGATGCCGACTTGCACGGAGAAATAGTGATTTAGTTATCTTGTACCTTTTAACGCTTATGGGAATGATCATCGAGCTGTGCAGTTGGCGCGGGAGCAAGATTCTGCAGGACCTCCTCTACTGCGTGGGCAGACCTGGCACAGCACAGCATGGCAGTGCCACTCATTCTTACACACCCAAGCTGCTTTTGCTGGAGGTCTTGGGGAGCCTGCTGCTAAAGGTAGTTCGGAAGTTGTTTGCGGGCAGTTTATTTCTTTTCCTTGCTGCTTTCCCCGCCCCCTGTATCACTCAAACCCCCCCCTCCTTCCCACCTGCATGTTGATAACCACCAAAGTGAGGGAGGGCAGGAGGTACTGGGCACAAATCCACACAAACCCAGGCTCCACGGGAGTTAGTAAAGTGACAGCGGTGGTAAATTGGAAGGTTATGTTCGTGTCTGCAGACGTAGATGTTAAAGCATGTTGCGCACGCTGCGATGAAGCTGTTGGGCCTCCTGTGGATGTCCGACAGGAATCCGGCTCCCGTGATGTCCTTCAGGGGGCGCTGCCGAAATGGTAAAGCTGCAGGAGAACGGCCCTGGGCCGGGACCTCTCGCCTGTACCGTCACTGGTATAAGAACTGGGATTTCTGCTCCACCTGCGGAGCACGCGTGTCATGCTTTTAACACCACGGTTGTGCCCTGATACCTCTGCCGCCAACATACATGCAGCAGCAGCACCTTCCTTCAGGCCTCCGTCAGCTCTTCAACTCGGGAAGGGCACTGCAGTCCAACCAGATCCGCTGCACTTTCCGTCGAGGTACTGAGCAGCAATCGGGGGCAGAAGCTTTGATTTCCACCCTCGAGTGCTGCTGAGACCCATTATGTCCACCCCACCCCCTACCTACCAACTTAAAAGATTCATTTGTTTCCCATGAGATTTATATATAAGGAAAGCACGTACTAAGGCCAGGGTGAGGTACGATTCCAATCTCTCCATTGCTGTGCGCCAAACTTGAAGAGAATCCCAATCTCCGTTATCTCGCAGTAAGATTCAAAATCTGATCTCTTGTGTGCACTTCGTGCTAGCATATTCTGTTATAAATTCCTGTTATAAATTCCTGTCAGCATTTATAATGGAATACGTGTATACACGTCACAATATAATCCCACCTTCCTGTCACAGCGCAGCCATTGGTGGGACAGTGTAACTACAACATGACCTGTTTACACAAAGTTTACATTGTAAAGGTGGGCATAGGAATTAATCACCATATAAATATTCGGGTAGAATATATGACTTTGGCCTGAATTATGTGTATCTATCTGGGCCTACTTATACCTCGCACCTAAATTACACTTATAATTGTAACACCCCATGAGCTTGATTGGTGTTAAATGAGAGAATGACTGATGCTTCATGCCCATAGTAAGAGTGAATCTGAGGCTGTGTGTTTAGATCTGAGCTCTCTACTTGTCATTTGTGCCAGGGCAGGTGCCCCATGGGTCCACTGTTCAGACTGCGAGCGCTGCGCCCGCTGGCCGGCGCTAGCTGGGTTACCCTGCTCTCAACAGCTGGGAGGCTGAGCTCCCTGGAATCGGGGACTGCAGCAAGTGAGTCGCGCCTTTAGTATTAACCAAGCCAGTGAGGTGTGATTGGAAGAGGTGTCTGCTTTCTCTGGCTGCTTCTCCGGTGTCTGGAAGCTGTCTGGTCTCCTGGGCAACGTCCTCTGAGACAGCAGACCACCCCTGACCTGCGTCGTGCTCTGTTCCATTTGCCCTTGAACCCAATACTTATAACTCTATGTAAAAGCAGGCTACACAAATAGGACTTTTCAGAGTAGCAAGTCCAGACCATGTACTATTTCAACGAGCAACTTAACTGAGGTGGGGGAATGGTTGGTCTGTAATGTGCTATTTTTCTGCAGCTTAACTCTCCGTGATTTGATATTAAAATGAACCGATTTGTGGGAGGGTTGCTTATTGTGTCCCAGACGTTTGACTTGCCAAGCAATAAATGACCCCCCACTTTCCCCGAGAAAACTGCACTAATAATAATTGTTTCAGGAGCTTGGATTGTAAAGTATTAATGAACCAGTTGAGCGAGAGAAGTTTGATGCCTCTCTTCCCCATTGGGGTCTGTACGGCAGAGTACTTCATCACCCCCACCCTTGGCGTTACCCAGACAAGGAGGTGCCTGTGTGTAGAGCCAGGGGCTGAAATCTATAACTGGTCCCCCTCGAGATCTCGGCTGTGTCTGTGAGGAGTCGCGTTGACCTGCCTCGTGCACCTAGACAACTGATAACGTGCGAGAGTACAGCAGCCTCCAGTGTAACTCTGCATTTCCCTTTTAAAAATGAAATCCCGCAGCTTCTGTATAAGCGGCTGTGGTGATGCACCTTTTGTGAAGCTCTCCCTGTCCTGTTATAGAGGATTGATAAGAATGTGTATTATTTCTATTCTGCCGTTAACAGGAGCTGGAGGTTGGGGCAAGGTGCAGCCTGCACTACATTTTCCTCTTTTTTTTTTTTGCGGGTGCTTTTTACATTGGGATTTTATTTTGTTTTGTTTGACAGTGTACACTCGTCCTTCATTTTGTCACAATAAATTATGCACTCTTTAGACTTTTCTGAAATTTTACTGGAGTCTCCTTTTGAATGTCACTTTTCAGTTTCTGTAGAAGGTACAATGTGGGGCCCAGGATGTGAAGGTGTCCGACGAGGGGGGGGGGGGGGGGGGGGGGGTGGAGAGAGAGAGAGGGGTGAAGAGAGAGCGAGAGGGGGGTGAAGAGAGAGAGTGAGTGGGGGGTGAAGAGAGAGAACGAGAGGGGGGTGAAGAGAGAGAACGAGAGGGGGGGTGAAGAGAGAGAACGAGAGGGGGGGTGAAGAGAGAGAACGAGAGGGGGGTGAAGAGAGAGAACGAGAGGGGGGGTGAAGAGAGAGAACGAGAGGGGGGGTGAAGAGAGAGAACGAGAGGGGGGGTGAAGAGAGAGAACGAGAGGGGGGGGGAAGAGAGAGAACGAGAGGGGGGGGGAAGAGAGAGAACGAGGGGGGGGGGGAAGAGAGAGAACGAGAGGGGGTGGGGAAGCGATGAGAACGAGAGGGGGGGGTGAAGAGATGAGGAACCGAGAGGGGGGGTGAAGAGAGAGAACGAGAGGGGGGGTGAAGAGGAGAGAACGAGAGGGGGGGGTGAAGAGAGAGAACGATGAGGGGGGGGTGACGAGAGAGAACGAGAGGTGGGGGGTGAAGAGACGAGAACGAGTAGGGGGTGGGTGAAGAGGAGGAGAACCGCGAGGGGGGGGGGAGGGTGAAGAGAGACGAGGAGAGAACGATCGAGGGGGGTGGAAGAGAGAGAACGAGAGGTGGGGTGAGTGAAGAAGATAGAGAACGAGAGGGGGGGGGGGTTGATGAAGAGAGAGAACGAGGAGGGGGGGTTGAAGCGAGAGAACGAGAGGGGGGGGGTGAAGCGAGAGAACGGAGAGGGGGGGTGAAGAGACGAGAACGAGGAGGGGGGGGGTGAAAGAGAGCGAACGAAGGGGGGGGTGAAAGAGAACGAAGAGGGGGGTGAAGAGAGGAGAAACGAGGGGGGGTGAAGAGAGAGAACGAGAGGGGGGGGTGAAGAGAGAGAACGAGAGGGGGGGGGTGAAGAGAGAGAACGAGAGGGGGGTGAAGAGAGAGAACATGAGGGGGGTGAAGAGAGAGAACGAGAGGTGGGTATAGAGAGAGAGAGCGAGAGGGGGGTATAGAGAGAGAGAGCGAGAGGGGGATAGAGAGAGAGGGGGTGGGTAGAGCGAGGGGGGGCAGAGGGAGGGAGGGAGGGGGGTAGAGAGTAGCCTTGCCACCCCAGCCATAGTGAGATGGTTAGAAGCTTCAGCCATAGGTTTCAATGATGCAATGAGTTGGGGTGAGGTGGGAAATGGGCCTCAGCCGGGGTATTGTGGCCAATTCCAGGGTCTGGCAGTGAAGGGCGTACATGGAGGCTTTAGAGAGGCTGCAGAAAACCTTCCTGAGGGTGGTTCCAAGGGCGGGGTGGGGCTTCCGTTACCAAGGGCGGGGTGGGGCTTCCGTTACCAAGGGCGGGGTGGGGCTTCCGTTACCAAGGGCGGGGTGGGGCTTCCGTTACCAAGGGCGGGGTGGGGCTTCCGTTACCAAGGGCGGGGTGGGGCTTCCGTTACCAAGGGCGGGGTGGGGCTTCCGTTACCAAGGGCGGGGTGGGGCTTCCGTTACCAAGGGCAGGGTGGGGCTTCCGTTGCCAAGGGCGGGGTGGGCCTTCCGTTGCCAAGGGCGGGGTGGGGCTTCCGTTACCAAGGGCGGGGTGGGCCTTCCGTTACCAAGGGCGGGGTGGGGCCTTCCGTTGCCAAGGGCGGGGTGGGCCTTCCGTTGCCAAGGGCGGGGTGGGGCTTCCGTTGCCAAGGGCGGGGTGGGCCTTCCGTTACCAAGGTAGATTGGAGAAACTGGGGGTGGTTCTTGCAGGAACGAAGGATGTGAGGAGATTTGATAGAAGTGCTGAAAATCATGAGGGGCCGGGCCAGAGAGGAAAGGTCGCCATTGGCAAAGGGTCAAGAACCAGCGGTTAGAGATGATTGGCAAAAGAAGCGGCGGTGATGGGAGGAGAAGCTTTCTCTCGTTCATGCTCACCACCAGCTGACAGAGGCTGACCTCTCCAGCGACGGCACCAGCGGGGAATTAAAAAATGCAGCGAATTATCTGGGACCGCGTTGCTCAAGAGTGTGGCAGAGGCTGGTTTAATCGTGGCTTTCATAAGCATCTGCAGGGAATTGAAAAATGCAGGTGTACGGGGAAAGGACGAGGGAATGAGAGTAGTTGAGTTGCTCTTGCAGAGACCCAGCATAGACACGATGGGCTGAATGGCAGCCTCCACTGCTGTGACCAACTCTCTTGAATGGTGGATGTGACATGGACCTTTCCCTTGCTGCTAAAGATACTTGTCTCATTTGACGTCTGAGAATTCAGTGAGTGATGCAGCAGTCCTCAATTCCGAATTAAGCAGTCATTGAATTGTCTACATTTATTATATTAAAAAAGATTTATCCAAACAGTGTTGGTTCAAAACAAAACTAGATTGGCGCCAGGTGGTAAGTCCCTGTGCCGGGGCTGATACTGATCGGCTGTGACTTCATCAGAGGTCCTCCTGAAGACTGGGCGATGGGTCCATGTCCTCAGTAGATCTTCCTGTTGGAGAGTGGCTGAATCTTCGAGTGGCGATGGTTGGTTGACAGATCTGTGCTGGTGAGTGCAAGGAACAGAAGGAGGCTGCAAATGCCCCAGGGTGGGGAGGGGAGGGTGGGGGAATGGTAGCCAACTGGTGGATGGAATTATGGTTATGGGTGGGCATTCCCCTGGTACAAGCACTTGCGATTCTCTGTGCTGCCGCTGTGATTTGCTGGTCTGTGTTTTTTTTGGGAGGGAGAACTGGCAGAGAAACTTCCAACATTTGACTTTCTGATTTTTATTTTGTAATTTTTCTCCTTGCGTGCACCTTCCACGATGGCTTTGCCATTGCATAGAATTTATAGAATTTACAGTGCAGAAGGAGGCCATTCGGCCCATCGAGTCTGCACCAGCTCTTGGAAAGAGCACCCTACCCAAGGTTAACACCTCCACCCTATCCCCATAACCCAGTAACCCCACCCAACACTAAGGGCAATTTTGGACACTAAGGGCAATTTATCATGGCCCATCCACCTAACCTGCACATCTTTGGACTGTGGGAGGAAACCGGAGCACCCGGAGGAAACCCACGCACGCACGGGGAGGATGTGCAGACTACGCACAGACAGTGACCCAAGCCGGAATCGAACCTGGGACCCTGGAGCTGTGAAGCGATTGTGCTATCCACAATGCTACCGTGCTGCCCCTTTGGGTTGGGGAATTGACCTGATGCAGCCTGCCCATGCAGGGCACGGTCTAGCATTAGAAACCAGTTGCATCACGTGGCGACATGTTGGCCTGGAATGCTCAAATACCTCAATCTCGCCAATGTTGACATGAGCAGGATCTTTCGCCAGGAATGGGTGTGTCGTGGAGTTCAGGGCAGTTTGTCTGTTATGGCCCACGACAAACAAACACACATCTTAATGTGCTGCATCGTAGCTCTGGCTGAGCAATGGAAATCTCAAATCAAATGTGAAGATTCTAGTCTGCTGTCTCTTTAATAATGAACAAATCTTATCACCAGACCACACCTGAAGTATTGTGGGCAGTTTTGGTCTCCCTTAAGGAAGGATATATTTGCCACAGTGCGACGAAGGTTCACCTGTGCCAATTCCTGGGGATGAGGAGAGATTGGGTCTGTGTTCTCTAGTTTAGAAACATGAGCTGATCCCATTGAACCAGCGAAAATTCTTACAGTGTTCGACAGGGTAGATGTGGATAGGATGATTCTGCTGGCTTTGGGGGAGGGGGCGTGGCCATAGAACCAAGGGACATAGTCTAGTCTCAAAAAGGAGTTGACTATTTAAGCCTGATGTGAATATTTGGAATTCTTGACCCCAGAGGGCTGCAGAGCATGTTCAAGACTGAGATTGCAGGTTCTAGGTATTAAAGATAACAAAGGATAGTGCATGGAAAATGGTGTTGCGGTAGAAGATCGGCCATGATGCAGTTGAATGATGGAGCAGGTTCGAGGGGCCAAATGGCCTTGCTCTCATTTCCTATGTTAATGAACAGTGACCCTTGAGTTGGTATTGGGGCTAGGAAGCTTTTCATAGATTTTCATTACGCCACTCAGAGCGCGACCCGTAAAGGGAGGTATGCAAACCTGGATTTATTGAATGGCTTTACTGTCCAAAAACTGCCCAAGCTTCTTGACAGGGTGGAGACTGGACACCAAATGACATGGGGGGGGGGGGGGGGGGGACGTGGGGGGGGCAATGGGGGGGGGGTGGGAATGGGGGTTGGGGGGGGTGGGAGTGGGGGGGGAATGGGGGGTGGGGGGGGGGATGGGGGGGAATGGGGGGATGGGGGGGAATGGGAGGGTGGGGGGGATAGGGGGGGGGAATGGGTGGTTGGGGGAGGGGGGGGAATGGGTGGGGGGGGGGGATGGGGGGGGAATGGGAGGGTGGGGGGGATGGGGGGGGAATGGGAGGGTGGGGGGAATGGGAGGGTGGGGGGGATGGGGGGGGAATGGGAGGGGGTGGGGGGGGGGGATTGGGGGGGGGGGGGGAATGGGTGGTGGGGGGGGGGGTGGTGGAAGCCAAAAATGCGGCTGAAGTGGTCGGTGGCTTTTGGAGTGATGGTTAAAGTTCCAGAATGTAGTGTCTCGCCACCTTTGCTGCTAAAAATCGAATATGAAGGTAGGTGGGTATTTGGGGGAAAGGAGGGGTGGGGGTGAAGGGCATTGCTGCAGATGGCTTTGTACCTAAACATACTTCGCTCGGCTGCACCTGAATATTTCATCAATTGCCAAAAGAACCCTGATCTCTTTCGAAAGAGAAAATGCTGGAAAATCTCAGCAGGTCTGGCAGCATCTGTAGGGAGAGAAAAGAGCCAACGTTTTGAGTCTGACGACTCTTTGTCAAAGCATCGGACTCGAACCGTTAGCTGTTTTCTCTCCCTACAGTTGCTGCCAGACCTGCTGAGATTTTCCAGCGTTTTCTCTTTTGTTTCAGATTCCAGCATCTGCAGTAATTTAGGGGCTGGTTTAGCTCACTCAGCTAAATCGCTGGCTTTCAAAGCAGGTCAGCAGCACGGTTTGATTCCCGTACCAGTCTCCCCGGACAGGCGCCGGAATGTGGCGACTAGGGGCTTTTCACAGTAACTTAATTGAAGCCTACTCGTGACAATAAGCGATTTTCATTTTCAATTTTCATTTCGTTTACTTTTGTTCTGCATTGGAATAAGCCTCGCTCTCTCACGCAGCAAAGAATGCTAGAGGGGAGACTCCAATAAATGTTGAAATACTGATGGCATTTTTCACTGCCCGGGCTGAGGGTGGTTCATTCTCCGCTCCGAATGGGAAGGGCACAAACTGGACAAACGTCGCTCTCAACTGGGCAAACGTCAAAGTGGAGTTTCGGGTGACTGTAAAAGATCCTGGTCCTGGCAACAACTGAAGGATAACTTGAGGGCAAAAACAGAAGAGCAAGACGAAAAATTGGATGGATGGGTAATGTGGGACAGTGGCTTGGATGCTGCCAACTAAGGCTACAGTGCCAACGAACAAACCAATCCTGTGGCGCTTTGGAAGAAGGGTAGATTACTCGATCAATATTTCCAGAAAATACCTTTGTAACTGGTTTAATGAGGTCGGTACTTCTTCTGTTTGACTTGTTCGCAGACGGAACTTAATTGTTTGTGGAGTCTTTGGGAACATTTAAGAGTTGCAACATGGCTCTGTATAAATGCAAGGCTTTCCATCTTTGGCAGCGAAAGTTTAAAAGAAGAAGACCTCTCTGCTTGCACGTAATGTCAAGGGTCAAGAACGTGGTCCTTGAATTCGAAGTGCAGCAGAGTGTGTGTCTGACTTAGCGTCACTCCAATGGGAGGCTGCTGGAAGTCACACGTGTCAGATGGGATGGTTCCTTCATAAGTTGTGTACCTCATGGTCGTTTATGCAACAAGATAAAATCAGAATGCAACAACTCGAGGTGGCTATTCTGTGGTGGATTATTCACCGTGGAGGAGGTTTATTAGTGAGTGGGAGGTCATGGGGAAACGGAGATGCTTGGAAGAAGGGCCGGTCATGAAATGGGCAGCCCAGAGATGCAGATACCTGTAGGAGGAAACAAACAAGTGTGTTAATTGAGCAGTGCATATCCTATTTCACATTAAAAGGGTTGATGAGTGGGATCCGATACTAGCTATCTCGCTCTGGTGGTGGTCTGTTGTGGTTCACCCAGAAAGGCCACGTTGCTACGGGAACATGCACTTTTAAGTGCACGTTGTAGCCCGGAGCTATGGATAGCGATGGCAGAGGTTCTAACTTTCTCTCCCATCATTGATTGACCAGGAATCTCTCCCACTCTTACCGTATGTTGGAAGGGTTTGCAGTTGACACCCAACTTGAAAATGAAAATGAAAATCGCTTATTGTCACGAGTAGGCTTCAATGAAGTTACTGTGAAAAGCCCCTAGTCGCCACATTCCGGCGCCTGTCCGGGGAGGCTGGTACAGGGAATCGAACCGTGCTGCTGGCCTGCTTGGTCTGCTTTAAAAGCCAGCGATTTAGCTCAGTGAGCTAAACCAGCCCCTAACTTGTTTGCCGGATTGCGAATGCATCTTCTATGGCTATCAAGGTGCTGGAGTGGGACGCAAACCCAGTGCTCCTGGCTCAGAGGTAGCGATGCGACCCACCGCGGTACATGACCTCAGAAGATGGAGCAACGAAAAATGTTAATAAGACAGTGAGAATGTTTGAAGACTAAAGATGGAACCACAGATGTATTACAACTCCAGCCCAAAGACACCCAGGTACCCTTTTCTAATCCATCCTTCCTGCGCCCGATCCGTAGCAGTGTAGCTTACAACACTTAAGGTGCAGATCCAGGTACTATTTAGAAGAGTTTAGGGTCTCTGCCTCCACCACCAACTCGGGCAGCGAATTCCAGACTCCCACTCCCCTCTGCGTAAAAAGGTTCTTCCTCATGTTCCCTCTACACCTTCTGCCTCTTATCCTGAATCTATGTCCTCTGGTTCTCGGATTCTCCAGCAAGGGAAACAATTGTATCCTGTCCACCCGATCTCTTTTGCCTCATAATTTTGTACGCCTCCTGGGTGGCATGGTGGCGCAGTGGTTATCCCTGCTACCTCACGGCACTGAGGACCGAGGTTCAATCCTGGCCCCGGGTCATTGTCCGTGTGGAGTTTGCACATTCTCCCCGTGTCTGCGTGGGTCTCACCCTCACAAACCAAAGATGTGCAGGGTAGGTGGATTGGCCATGCTAAATTGCCCCTTAATTAGGAAAAAAAAAGAATTGGGCACTTTAAATTAATTTTAATATGTCACCCGTCAGACTTATTTACTCCAAGAAAAATAACCCCGGCCTCTCCAATCTCCTTGTAGCTACATCTTTCCCGCCCTGGCAACGTTCTTGTAAATCTCCTCTGCTCTCTGTCCAGAGCAGTTACATCCTTCCTGTGATGTGGCGACCAGAACTGCCCACAATACTCCAGCTGTGGCGTCACCAGTGTTTTATACAATTCCAACATTATATCCTTACTTTTATATTCTATACCTCTGCCAGTGAAGGAGAGCATTCCATAAGCTTTCTTAACAACCTTGAACTGATGCGAGGGCGAGTGATTGCTTGTATCAGCCAAGCTTTCCTCAAGTTTCCTGACCCAACGGAGGAGAGAGATGGAGGATAATTCTACAGAAAGTATTTCTTCTTGAAGTTTCCAGGCATTGTGAAGGGATTGTTTGCCCCATTGATAAATATATTGTGGGCGGGGGGGGGGGGGGGGGGGGGGGGGGGGGGGGGGAGTGATCGCAACATAAGAAATAGGTGGTTACATGGCCCCACCAGTCAGTGGCTTGTCCTAATGATCAGAGTGGTGATATTCTGCCATGCCGTGGAAAATTAAACATTAGGATTGCCGGCCCTTTAGGACTGTCCAGGACTCTCGCGGGATTGAGGATTAACCTGGTTGACACAGCAATGCAAGAGACAAATGGTAGCGGCTTAAAAAAGGTTGAGTTTTTTTTTGGGAGATGTGGGCATCACTCGTTGGGCCAGCATTGATTGCCCATCCCTTATTGCCCCTGAGAAGGTGGTGGTGAGCCACCTTCTTGAACCGCTGCAGTCCATGTGGTGCAGGTACACCCACTGTGCTGTTGGAATCATAGGATTCCTATAGTGAACCAGCAGGCCATTCGGCCCGTCGAGTCTGCACCGACCCTCAGAAAGACCACCCTCCCTAGGTCCGTAACCCTGTAACGGGAGTAGTGGGGGCATGGAATCCACTGCCTGTGGATGTAGTTGAGTCGGAAACATTAGGGACCTTCAAGCGGCTGTTGGATAGGTACATGGATTACGGTAGAATGATGGGGTGTAGATTAATTTGTTCTTAAGGGCAGCACGGTAGCATTGTGGATAGCACAATTGCTTCACAGCTCCAGGGTCCCAGGTTCGATTCCCGGCTTGGGTCACTGTCTGTGCGGAGTCTGCACATCCTCCCCGTGTGTGCATGGGTTTCCTCCGGGTGCTCAGGTTTCCTCCCGCAGTCCAAAGATGTGCAGGTTAGGGTGGATTGGCCATGCTAAATTGCCCTTAGTGTCCAAAACTGCCCTTAGTGTTGGGTGGGTTACTGGGTTATGGGGATAGGGTGGAGGTGTTGACCTCGGGTAGGGTGCTCTTTCCAAGTACCGGTGCAGACTCGATGGGCCGAGTGGCCTTCTGCACTGTAAATTCTATGATAATCTATGATTAATCTAGGACAAAGGTTCGGCACAACATTGTGGGCCGAAGGGCCTGTTCTGTGCTTTATTTTTCTATGTTCTATGTAACTGAACCTGCCCATCCCTGAACACTAAGGGGCACTTTATCTGAACCTGCACATCTTTGGCCTCTGGGAGGAAACCGGAGCACCCGGAGGAAACCCACGCAGACATGAGGAGAATTTGCAGACTCCACACAGTCACCCGAGGCCGGAATTGAACGCAGGTCCCTGACACTGTGAGGCAGCAGTGCCAAGCACTGTGCCGCCATGTTGTAGAGTTCCAGGATTTTGATTCAGCGACAACGGTGATATATTTTCAAGTCGGGGAGCCGAGTGGCTTGGACGGGAACCTCCAGGTGGTGGTGTTCCTACGTAGCTGCCACCCAAGGTGCTAGAGGTCTTGGGTTTGGAAGGTGCTGTTGAAGGAGCTTTGGTGAGTTGCCGCAGTGCCACTTGTCGATGGTACAGACGGCTGGTACTGTGTGTCAATGGTGAAGGGGGCGAATGTTGAAGGTGGCGGATGGGGTGCCAATCAAGCGGGCTGTTTGTCCTGGATAGTCAAGCTTTCTGTGTGTTGGAGCTGCACTCATCCAGGCAAGGGGAGAGTATTCCATCAGAATCCTGTTTTGTGCCAGTTGGCGGACAGGCTTTGGGGAGTCGGGATGTCAGTTTCTTGCCACAGGACCCCCAGCCACTGATGTGCTCTTGTAGCCACAGTGTTTACATGGCTGGTCCAGTTAAGCCTCTGGTCAATGGTGACCTCCAGTATGTTGATATCCAACTTCAACACTATCATTCATTTTTTATAAAATCATTCTTTGGGGGGGGGGGGGGGGGGGGGGGGGGGGGGGGAAGGCTGAGGGTTGGAATTGCCGGTGTTCTGGGTGGAAACAGTTAGAAGTGGGAGGCCACACAATAAAACCTCCAGGAATATGTGCAACTAGAGTTAGGTAACGGGACAGCGCATAGACGGCACAGCATCTGCATCAGTTCCCCAGGATTATGCAACCACAGTTGGGGATGTGAGAAAGTCTACCTCCTTGACTGTTCCCACCTTTTGACTGGCTGAGGGTGCAGCGGCACGGCAGCACAGTGGTTAGCACGGGTGCTTCACAGCGCCAAGGTCCCAGGTTCGATTCCCGGCTTGGGTCACTGTCTGTGTGGAGTCTGCACGTTCTCCCCCTGTGTCTGCGTGGGTTTCCTCCGGTTTCCTCCCACAAGTCCCGAAAGACCTGCTTGGACATTTCTGAATTCTCACTCTTGTGTACCCGATCAGGAATGTGGCGACTAGGGGCTTGTCACAGTAACCTCATTGCAGTGTTAATGTCAGCCTGCTTGCGACAATAGAGATTATTATTATTATTTCAGGACATACCCAGGTGAAGCAGGTTAGGCCCAACGGATAGTTACTACCCAAACACGGACACCAAACTAATCGTAGAATAGACGCTCACCAGTCAGCTGTTGTTAAACTTTAAATCCTAATGTTTTCATGCAGTTTTTGTAGGCCTGAGTTGCTTCTTTGCAGTTTTCTTCACCTTTATCTGTGATGCTGGAAACCATTAAAATAAAAAAAAACACCAAAGTTAGACGGAGATTCCGAGGCCCAAGCTCCATGCCAATCCCGATCCCTACCCTGACAGCCAAGAAAACCGATATAAGGTGATTGGCAAAGCAGCAACTGTGGCTACCAGGAGACGCTTTCTCACGCAGCGAGTGGCTAGGATCTGGAATGCACGGCCTGAGAGTCTGGTGGAGGCAGGTTCAATTGAGACCTTTAAAAGAGAATTTTAATTATCTGAAGAGGGAACAATTGTCGGGCTGCGGGGGAAACGGACGGAGGGAGCGAAAGTTGAAGGGGGCGGATTGGGTACCGATCACTGGGCTGCTTTGTCCTGGATGGTGTCGAGCTTCTTGAGTGTTGTTGGAGCTGCGCTCACCCAGGCAAGTGGAGAGTATTCCATCACACTCCTGACTTGTGTCTTGTAGGTGGTGGACAGGCTTTGGGGGGGGGGGGGGGGGAGGGAGGTAAGGAGGTGAGTTACTCACCGCAGGATTCCTAGTCTTTGACCTGCTCTGGTAGCCACAGTATTTATATGACTAGTCCAGTTCACCTTCTGATCAATGTCAACCCCCTAGAATGTTGACAGGGACTAGGGTTAGGTGTTCACCCTCTTGCAGAGAGGGCTGTAATGCACACGGTGGGGAGAATAGACTTCTGTGCTGTAACCATTCTCTGAGACTAAACATTTTCCTAATGTACTGGGAGCAAAGACTTTATGGTGGAACAGTTGAGGAACAGTGGAGGACCTTCCAAGTGATTTTTCACAGTGCTCAGCAAAGGTTAATACCAATAAAAAGGAAGGACGGTAGAAAGAGGGAAAATCGACCATGGATATCTAAGGAAATAAGGGAGAGTATCAAATTGAAGGAAAAAGCATAAAAATGGCAAAGATGGTGGGAGACCAGAGGACTGGGAAATCTTTAGGGGGCAACAGAAGCTACTAAAAATGCTATAAAGAAGAGTAAGATAGAGTATGAGAGAAAACTTGCTCAGAATATAAAAATCAGACAGTAAACGTTTTTACAAATATATAAAACAAAAAGAGTGGCTAAGGTAATATGGCCCTTTAGAGGATGAGAAGGGAGTTTTAATAATGGGAGATGAGGAAATGGCTGAGGAACTGAACAGGTTTTTTGGTCGGTCTTCACAGTGGAAGACACAAATAACATGCCAGTGACTGATAGAAATGAGGCTATGGACAGGCGAGGACCTTGAGAGGATTGTTATCACTAAGGAGGTAGTGATGGGCAAGCTAATGGGGCTAAAGGTAGACAAGTCTCCTGGCCCTGATGGAATGCACCCCAGAGTGCTAAAAGAGATGGCTAGGGAAATTGCAGATGCACTAGTGATGATTTACCAAAATTCACTAGACTCTGGGTTGGTCCCGGTGGATTGGAAATGAGCAAACTGTTTAAAAAGGAGGTAGGCAGAGAGCAGGAAATTATAGGCCAGTGAGCTTAACTTCAGTAGTAGGGAAGATGCTGGAATCTATCATCAAGGAAGAAATAGCGAGGCATCTGGAAAGAAATTGTCCCATTGGGTAGATGCAGCATGGGTTCATAAAGGGCAGGTCGTGCCGAACTAATTTAGTGGAATTTTTTGAGGACATTACCAGTGTGGTAGATAAAGGGGAGCCAATGGATGTATATCTGGATTTCCAGAAAGCCTTTGACAAGGTGCCACACAAAAGGTTGCTGCATAAGATAAAGATGCATGGCATTAAGGATAAAGTAGTAGCATGGATAGAGGATTGGTTAATTAATAGAAAGCAAAGAGTGGGGAATAATGGGTATGTCTCTGGTTTGCAATCAGTAGCTAGTGGTGTCCCTCAGGGATCCGTGTTGGGCCCACAATTGTTCACAATTTACATAGATGATTTAGAGTTGGGGACCAAGGGCAATGTGTCTAAGTTGGCAGATGACACTAAGATGAGTGGTAAAGCGAAAAGTACAGAGGATACTGGAAGTTTGTAGAGGGATTTGGATAGGTTAAGTGAATGGGCTAGGGTCTGGCAGATGGAATACAATGTTGACAAATGTGAGGTTATCCATTTTGGTAGGAATAACAGCAAACGGGATTATTATTTAAACGATAAAATATTAAAGCATGCTGCTGTGCAGAGAGGCCTGGGTGTGCTAGTGCATGAGTCACAGAAAGTTGGTTTACAGGTGCAACAGGTGATTAAGAAGGCGAATGGAATTTTGTCCTTCATTGCTAGAGGGATGGAGTTTAAGACTAGGGAGGTTATGCTGCAATTGGATAAGGTGTTAGTGAGGCCACATCAGGAGTATTGTGTGCAGTTTTGGTCTCCTTACCTGAGAAAGGACGTACTGGCACTGGAGGGTGTGCAGAGGAGATTCACTAGGCTAATCCCAGAGCTGAAGGGGTTGGATTACGAGGAGGTTGAGTAGACTGGGACTGTACTCGTTGGAATTTAGAAGGATGAGGGGGGGATCTTATAGAAACATTTAAAATTATGAAGGGATAGATAGGATAGATGCGGGCAGATTGTTTCCACTGGCGGGTGAAAGCAGAACGAGGGAGCATAGCCTCAAAATAAGGGGAAGTAGATTTAGGACTGAGTTTAGGAGGAACCTCTTCACCCAAAGGGTTGTGAATCTATGGAATTCCTTGCCCAGTGAAGCAGTTGAGGCTCCTTCATTAAATGTTTTTAAGGTAAAGATAGATGGTTTTTTGAAGAATAAAGGGATTAAGGGTTATGGTGTTCGGGCCGGAAAGTGGAGCTGAGTCCACAAAAGATCAGCCACAATCTCATTGAATGGCGGAGCAGGCTCGAGGGGCCAGATGGCCTACTCCTGCTCCTAGTTCTTATGTTCTTATGTCTCCACTGTCCATGGGGGAAGCAGGATGTACAAAAAGAGTTGGGTTGAAAGTTAATGGAGCTGAGGGGATTAAAGGTGAGACGGAAATCAGCCAATCTAAGGGGAGCATAATTTCCTGAATTATTGACAGTGCAATACTCGGGTGGAGGTGGGCGACCTGGGGCCTGTGGACAGGTTCAGCGGTGATGGTGCCCTGCTGAAACTTTCTGGTTCTGGACATGAAGGCCTACAAATGACCCAAAGTGGCATTTGCAATCAGGACGATTGTTAAAAGCTAAATTCGGAGTCCTGTAGCAGGCCCCGAGGGTCAGAGCTGAAGCACAACTGTTGGGGGGATGGTTCGCTCGTCCCAAGCAATAACCGCAAGCAGCATATGGGCGGTTTGGGGAATCCAGATGTGGTTGAGATCTGCTCAAGGAGGGCATCCAGGTACAATACCTGAAAGTGATATCCAGGCCATTCAGGAGCGATACCTGGCAGCATCCTTTTCATAAAACACGGTCATAGAAATCTGGAACTCTTTCCCCCTCCAGAAAAAAGGAGTGGATTCTGGGGCTGTTGTGTCTTCCACCCCTCTCCGGGTCTGAAGGGGTGGGGGGGGGGGGTGGGGGGCCCGTTGTCCGGGCCGTCGGTCTCCCTCTCTCGGGGGTGGCCGGGGACCCCTTAGCTCGTGGGCCTGCCGACTCGCTCGCTCGCTGCTCCTGCCCTCTTGTCCATCGCTTCTGGCTTCGCTGTGGCCTCCTGAGCCACCACTAGTTGGCATATTGCTCTTTTTCTCTTCCTTTTCTCTTTAAGGGTACAATAAGTCCGGATTTTCAGGCTAAATTCATCCAAAAGTGCCTATTCTACTGTATTATGGAGGAGAGCCACCTGATGTGCAAATGCTCAGCACATCCCTGTCACCAGAAGTGTGGGTGTCAATAAGAAGTCATTTAAAAAAAATATATTTAGAGTACCCAATTTTTTTTTTTCGAATTAAGGGGCAATTTAGCCTGGCCAATCCACCCACTCTGCAAATCTTTTGGGTTGTGAGGGCGAAACCCACGCAAACACGGGCAGAATGTGCAAACTCCACACGGACAGTGAGCCAGAGCCGGGATCGAACCTGGGACCTCGGCGCCGCAGTCCCAGTGCTAACCACTGCGCCACAATAGGAAGTAGTCGAGGCCAAAGCGTTGAGTGATTTCCCGATGGGATTAGCTCTCGGGGCTAAAGGGATCAGGGGCTGGTGGGGGCGAGGCGGGATCAGGGTATTGAATTTGATGATCAGCCACGAATGGTGGAGCAGACTCGAAGGGCCGAATGGCCTCCACCTGCTTCCATCTTCTTTGTCTGAAATGTTAAAAAGAGATTTTTTTTACTAAGGGTATGAAAGGGCTATCTGCCGAGTGTGGGAGTAATGGATTTGAAGCACTGAAGTAAGGGGCTGAATGGCCTCCAACCGTTTCTACGTTGTCCAGTTATTTGTTATTTGATGGTGATAAGACAAAAACAGAGTGTGCCTGTGATTGTTTTTTTGATGGTGGCGAGTGTTTTACTGCCTTGTTTGAATGTGACAGATGTTTAAGTGGATATGTACATATGCAGTACATGCCCCCCACATTGTGCGAATGCATGTGAGGCATTTTCTCCTAAAATTAGTGTGCACGGCTAAAACATGTGACATCTTTGGCTGGTCAGCAGTGGGAAGGAGCACCTCGCATAAACCGTGTTGAACTGGGCAGCCCCAACAGAGAGCATACGATTCCCCAGCGTTCATGTTCCTTAACTTGCTAACCACAACATTCATACTAAAATTCAAGGTCAGGCTTGTTCTAAGCCTGTTAAACACTGGCGTGCGAGGGGGAAGCAGCATTTTCCGATTGCATACTCACAGAGAATTTGTACAAAAATGTTCCATACATTGATCAGGGTGACCAGGAACCCAGCACTAATGATCAGTCAGACTTCATTAGACAAATACAAGGCAGAGACGGCAGCAGCCAGCCAGAAATACTTCCCCTGGTCTCATCAGTTGACAGGAGCTGAGTCAGCTCGCAGCTCGACAGTTCAAATTACCCATCACCGTGGCACAGCCCTCAATCCCTGCCCTGAGTGTGGCCACGCCAGATAAGCAGGCAAAGTCACCGTCAGCTCAAATTAGGGAGCAGAGCTTGAGGTTAAAATAACACGGGGCAGAGAGAGGCCGAGCACGCAACAAAACCGGCGGAGGGACGATTGTTTTGTCTGAGGGTGTTACTACCGAATGGAGCATTTTTTTTTTTGGATTGGCCATATCTTTTTATTAAAACAGTAATAAAAAAATATATACAAGGGCAGCACGGTGGCCTAGCGGTTAGCACAGCTGCGTCACGGCGCTGAGGTCCCAGGTTCGATCCCGGCTCTGGGTCACTGTCCGTGTGGAGTTTGCACATTCTCCCCGTGTCTGCGTGGGTTTCGCCCCCACAACTCAAAAATGTGCAGAGTAGGTGGATTGGCCATGCTAAATTGCCCCTTAATTAGAAAAAATAATTGGGTACTCTAAATTTATTTTTTTTAAAAATATATATATACAAGGTCAAAAGGTACAAACACTCATTTTGTGTTGGAGAAACAGGATATTCACGCTTTCCAGGGCAGCACGGTAGCATTGTGGATAGCACAATTGCTTCACAGCTCCAGGGTCCCAGGTTCGATTCCCGGCTTGGGTCACTGTCTGTGTGGAGTCTGCACATCCTCCCCGTGTGTGCGTGGGTTTCCTCCGGGAGCTCCGGTTTCCTCCCACAGTCCAAAGATGTGCGGGTTAGGTGGATTGACCATGATAAATTGCCCTTAGTGTCCAAAATTGCCCTCAGTGTTGGGTGGGGTTACTGGGTTATGGGGATAGGGTGGAGGTGTGGGCTTGGGTAGGGTGCTCTTTCCAAGAGCCAGTGCAGACTTGATGGGCCGAGTGGCCTCCTTCGGCACTTTAAATACTATGATAAATATCTATGATAAAATATCAACTACTTCACAATGCCCAGTGTCCCTAGACTATTCAACTGTGGGAGGCTCCACTCGCCAGGAAGGCCATTAAAATAAATTGAACTCATTTGAGAGTTGGGATTACATTACCAAGAGGAGCGATTAACTCGCCTCCTGGCTTTCCGAATCCTGTCCACCATCTACAAGGCACAAGTCAGGAGTGTGATGGAATACTCTCCACTTGCCTGGATGAGTGCAGCTCCAACAACACTCAAGAAGCTCAACACCATCCAGGACAAAATAGCCCCGCTTGATTGGTACCCCATCCACCACCTTAAACATTAATTCCATCCACCACCGACGAACAGTGGCAGCCGTGTGTACCATTTACAAGATGCATTGCAGGAACTCGCCAAGGCTCCTTCGACAGCACCTTCCAAACCCACGACCTCTACCATCTAGATGGAAAAGAACAGCAGATACCTGGGAACCCCATCACTTGCAAGTCGCTCACCATCCTGACTTGGAAATATATCGGCCGTTCATTCACTGTCGCTGGGTCAAAATCCTGGAACTCCCTCCCTAACAGCACTGTGGGTGTACCTACACCACATGGATTGCAGCAGTTTAAGAAGGCGGCTCATTACCACTGCCTTCGAGGGCAATTGGGATGGGCAATAAATGCTGACCTAACCAGAGACGCCCACATCCTGTGAACAAATATTTTTTTTTAAATGAGAGAACATGGCATTGAGGGAGATATTGCCTTCCAGGTGAAATATTAAACTGACATTCCTGTCTGTCCTCTGTATGAAAAAGATGACGTTGAGCGATCTGCAGAACAGGTGAGGTGCCCAGATCAACATTCCTTCCTCAACCAACGCCATCAAAGACATATTTAACAGGTTTTGCTGTGTGCGGGATCTTGCTGTGTGCACTTTGGCTGCCACATTCCTGTACAGAACATTAGGGGCTGGACTTCAGAGGTAATTGGCTATTGAGCATGTTGGAACATTCTGAGGATGTGAAAGGGGATATATAAACGCCAGTCCCCCTCGAGACACCTATCTGCTATTGACCAAACGCTCCACGTCCTAACTTAATGGAAACAATTAAATGCCCGTTAAAGAACATTTCCACCACCAAGTGCTTTCCTATCTCCATCAAAGGGATTCATGAGGGGGTTTGCTGACAAAGCAGGTATCTCATGGCCTACCCTTCCCAGAGGCCATATAACCTATGGACACATTAAAGGATACATAGAAATATGTCAAAGGAAACTGGTTCTTTACCACCCGAGGTATGTCTAGACAAGGAGTCAATTCGTTCCATCTCACTGGTACTTCCATAGAAACACAGGCGCACCTCAATCCTGCCGCATCCCACTCCCCGTTTAAATCAGTGGCTAATGTTCTATCTTAACCATTGGAATATCGCTCAAAAGTTTAACCAAGTTTTTTTTCAATTTAGAGTACCCAATTATTTTTTTTCCAATTAAGGGGCAATTTAGCGTCGCCAATTCACCTACCCTGCATATCCTTTGGGTTGTGGGGGTGAAACCCACGCAGACACGGGGAGAATGTGCAAACTCCACACGGACAGTGACCCAGGGCCGGGATTCGAACCTGGGACCTCGGTGCCGTAGGCTGCAATGCTAACCACTGTGCCACCGTGCTGCCCTCAAGTTTAACCAAGTTGATGCCTCCATAACCAGTCCTATATTTCGCTGGTTACTAACATATACCCTCCTCCTGCCCATTGTAACAGGGTTTGACTTCTTCAATTCACTTAAATATCATCAGTGCCTCTCTACAGGATCATTTTGTTCATCCCTCTTTCATCGTAGAATCACAGAATCCCTACAGTGCAGAAGGAGGCCATTCAGCCCATCGAGTAGGCACCGGTCCTTGGAAAGAGCACCCTACTTAAGCCCACTCCTCCACCCTATCCCCCTAACCCTACCTAACCTTTTGGACACCAAAGGGGCAATATAACATGGCCAATCCAGCTAAACTGCACATCTTTGGACTGTGGGAGGAAACCGGAGCACCCGGAGGAAACCCACACACACACATGGGGAGAAAGTGCAAACTCCACACAGTCAACCGAGGCCGGAATTGAAACAGGGTCCCTGGGGTTGTGAGGCAGTAGTGCCACCCTTCCAAACCAGAATCATTCATTTCTGATTTTTCTCCCCTCCTAGTTCAATGCTAGGTCTCGTGATTCTGCATTAACCTAAAATGGATGCCCTTCTGCATCGGGGCCTGTTCAAACGGCTTGTAGTTGAATCTAAAAAGATAACTTACTTCAGCAAATTCGACTTCAACCTTCAATCGAATAAATTTATCAAAGTAAAAAATGTGGGTCGAGCTGAACCGAGACAAACCATTCTGCATTGAGGACTTTCTCAGTTCCTCATCCAACACAACAACAGTAACTTGCATTTAAATAGCACCTCCGACATAGTAAAACGTGGTTCATTGGAGCATTATCAAATGAAATTTGACAGGCCACATAAGGAGGTGTTGGGGGGGGGGGTGTCTCGAAGTAGCATCTTAAAGGAGAAGGGAGAGGCGTTGAGGATTAGGGAGGTTGGGGCCCAGGCAACTGAAAACATGGCTGCCAAATGGTGGGGCGTTTAAAATTGGGGGGGAGGGGGTGCTCAAGACAGCAGAAAACCTAGAATCCGGGAGAAACTTGAGAGGGTGGCGATGTTTCACTGCCAACGCTGGGTGCTTCCTATGTTGCTACAAATGTGCTAGGTTATGGGTATTTACCAGTTTGCTGAAGAGACTCCCTCCTCTTGCGTAAGGTGGCGTGAATGAAAGGACAATAACGGCTCAATAACCCTGATCGGAATTCCACACCGACTCCCGGAAATGGTTAATTTGGAGTTGATGCTATGCGAGGTGTCAGGTCAATCAGGCAAAGCCATTTGCACGGCTGGAACTGGGCAGACGCGTTAACTGCAAAGCGATTCTGTCATTTAACCCCGCACTCAGTTATGTAAAGAAAAACCATACGTTTTACCATGACGCTTCGCAAGCCTCCCGTAAAATTGCAATTGGACAGGAATGTTTCTTAAAGCCCCTTGATGAGCTCACCATTTCTCCATGGCCGTTTTGAGTTCCGCGCAGGGAGCCTCGGAGGGTGCAGCTGGGGCCTTGTCCATCTCGGCTGCGTGGACGCTCTCCTGATCTTTATTAGCTGACATGGTGAGGATCCTCCGAATAGCTGGCTCCCTCACTCTCTCTGCGTTTCTCTCTCTCTCTCGCTCTCTCACTCCCCCACCCCCCCTCCTCCCCTGAAGTTGAAGGGTGGAAGATAATTTGTTTGTCAAATGACGGCAGCAAGGGCGGAGGTCACCCGTGGGGCAGGAGAGATAACGCGACAGGCTTTAACTTGGGGCAGGTTTGTCCAATGGGACTGGTTTAGGCATGCGTCCCTATTTAACCATCTCAGGGCCAGGCTAAAAGGCAAATAAGTTATTAGTTTGCGAGTTACAGCTAACCTGGAGCTTTTCCTTCAGTGTCAGTGTGTCGTGGGTTCAAGCCCTCCTCCGGAGGCTCCACAAATGTTCAGGCCGATACTCCCCGTGCGGTACTGAGAGTCCTGCGCTGTCAGTGGAGCACTCTTTCAAAGGAGGTGTTAAACTGAGGTCTCATCTGCTCTCTCAGACTGAATAAAAAGCAGGGCAGCATGGCGGCACAGTGGTTAGCACTGTCGCTTCACAGCGCCAGGGACCCGGCTTGGATCACTGTCTGTGCGGAGTCATAGAACATAGAACATAGAACGATACAGCGCAGTACAGGCCCTTCGGCCCACGATGTTGCACCGACATGGGAAGTCAAAAACTAAAGGCCATCTAACCTACACTATGCCATTATCATCCATATGCTTATCCAATAAACTTTTAAATGCCCTCAATGTTGGCGAGTTCACTACTGTTGCAGGTAGGGCATTCCACGGCCTCACCACTCTTTGCGTAAAAAACCTACTTCTGACGTCTGTCCTATATCTATTACCCCTCAATTTAAGGCTATGTCCCCTCGTGCTAGCCACCTCCATCCGCGGGAGAAGGCTCTCACTGTCCACCCTATCTAACCCTCTGATCATTTTGTATGCCTCTATTAAGTCACCTCTTAACCTCTTCTCTCTAACGAAAACAACCTCAAGTCCATCAGCCTTTCCTCATAAGATTTTCCCTCCATACCAGGCAACATCCTGGTAAATCTCCTCTGCACCCGTTCCAAAGCTTCCACGTCCTTCCGATAATGAGGCGACCAGAACTGTACGCAATACTCCAAATGCGGCCGTACTAGAGTTTTGTACAGCTGCAACATGACCTCATGGCTCCGGAACTCAATCCCTCTACCAATAAAGGCCAACACACCATAGGCCTTCTTCACAACCCTATCAACCTGGGTGGCAACTTTCAGGGATCTATGTACATGGACACCAAGGTCTCCGTGTGTTTCTTCCGGGCGCTCCGGTTACCTCCCACAAGTCCCGGAAGACGTGCTTGTTAGGTGAATTGGATATTCTGAATTCTCCCTCTGTGTACCCGAACAGGCAACGAGGGGATTTCCACAGTAACTTCAGATACTAATAAAGATTATTATATTATTATTATTTATCCCTCAATCAAGAGGTTGCTGCATTTTCTACAATGCAGCTATGACTAAAACTGGCTTGTGGAGAACTTTGCAATATAAATGCTAGTCGTTCCACTCATAGTCAGTCATTTTAACAAAACATGTTTTTTTAGTTTCTTTTTACAAGTAATGCAACACGGGTACAGTACAACATAAATGCTTCTGACTACACGAGCAGAGAAAAAGACAGGAGAACAGCAATACAACTGATTCTTAAACTTAGTGCTGCCAACCACACAATAGAGAAAAAAAAACATAAGCTTGAGAACAGCATAAGGCCATGTGGACATAGTAATATGATGCACACCTTCATGTATAGCAAGTTCAAGACAGTGCTACATAACTAATGTAAAACCTTGTAGGAGCAAGTCAAACATCACAGCCTATAAATTTGAGATATTGGTCCCATACGTTTCGGAATCCATCCGATTTAGAATGGTGCATGCAATTAGTGTCACAAGTAGGCTTACATTAACACTGCAATGAAGTTCCTCAACATACTGTACTAGAAAACCATCTTGTATACATTCCAGGAATTCACCCTCCACAGCATCAGGACTAATTAGGTTTACCCATTCCAAGTCCCCCATGATTATGCTTGTTACATGCACCTCGAATTATACTGTGACCCACATCATTACTGCTTGGTGACCTATAAACTCCAACCAATGCTTTCTGTTTCTTAGCCCCACCCAAACTATTTCTACATCGTTATCGGCAGTCCTTTCTCACGAATGTATAAATCTCACTTTAAACAGTGCTACCCCACCTCCCTTCCTATTCAGCTACCCAAAGTGTGCATTCAGCTAGATTGCCTTAAATTCTGCCCTTCCATTATTTTCACAACCACTAGCCTAGTCTGCTGGCACCCACTTCCCCCCTGCCACACTTTGTACTTTGCGTGGACCCTGTCTGCTTAGCAGCTCCCATTGCCTCCACTATTTATTAAAATTCAGCACTTTTGCATTTTTAACGTCTTACATTTCAAGAACCCCTTTATTGAAGTGGACCTTGATACCCCCGAAGATGTGAAACTCCACGCAACATGTCAAGGCAGGTCTGCAGTGCAACCCCTATAGAAACGTCCCAGAAAGTAATCAACTTAAAAAAATAATCAGACAGCAGGTGACTAGTGGCAGCCATCTTTGGCCACTGCTGCTTTTTAAAAGGAATAAATAAACCAGGTTCTCTTAGTTCAATAGGTTTGTTGAAGTTATGGGTAGATCGCACTGAATCACAATTTCCCATTGTGACACAAATCATCTTCACCGGTGAATCCTAACAATATAATTAAAGTCTAGCGGCATGATAGCCACTTAGTCTGCGCCTTAAACAATGGTACCTAAACCATTCTCAGAAACACTCAAGTTTCTGCTGGTTGGTGCTACGATCTGCAAGTTTCATCATCTAAATCACAGACACCAGAGAATTGGGGTCAGAATAACCAAATTCTTGCTCTGCCATCACCTCACCTAACTCAGCTCCCATAATCCTCACTAAATCATAAACCTGTTTACTTCCCACATACATGTTCCAGGTACTAATGGCTCAGTATAGCTTGGGAAAGGTAGTACCTAGTTGAATGGCAGTAGACTCGAGTATCCTACAGAAGACTTCATTGTTTGAACCATGTTCCCTAGTTTCATAGCATTTACAGTGCAGAAGGAGGCCATTCGGCCCATTGAGTCTGCACCAGCTCCTGGAAAGAGCACCCTACCCAAGGTCAACACCTCCACCCTATCCCCATAACCCCACCCAACACTAAGGACAATTTATCATGGCCAATCCACCTAACCTGCACATCTTTGGGCTGTGGGAGGAAACTGGAGCACCCGGAGGAAACCCACGCAGACACAGGGAGAACGTGCAGACTCCGCACAGACAGTGACCCAAGCCGGAATCGAACCTGGGACCCTGGAGCTGTGAAGCAATTGTGCTATCCACAATGCTACCAGAAGTTCTGGGCTTCAAGCCATCCTGTTAAGCCCCGATGTATAAAGCAGCCTTTTTCATTCCGGAAAACTCAGCTTTGCTGGTTAAGTGTGTAGTTAGGAATGTTTGACACGAGAGCTGTAATGAACAGACTTTATTTTGTACAGTTCAGATTAGGACATAAAGCCAAGGTACAGATCACCAAGATTACAGAATTGTCCTGGATTAACTTCAGTCACTCTCCCAGGGTGAACTTGTCAAACAGGTACTCTCCCGTGCCATTCTCAGGGGCTCCTAGTCTCTTCAGGTTGGTGATGTGATCTCCGAGCTTCTTGATCATCTTCACTTGTTCATCCAAGTAGTGAGTCTCCAGGAAGTCACAAAGCTGAAAAGAGACAGAAAGCATTTTATGTCCAGGAGTAGATAAAGGAACGTGGGAACTTCCCTCCAGATGGTTTGATGGTTAGACATTAATGTTATTACATCCCAGAAAATTGGGGCAAGACCCATTTCACCCAACTCCTCCCACCAGCAAAAGCAAAGCCATTATGATGTACCATCAATTGGATGCGAGGCACGATGAAGGTCCAAAGGCTTTAATCAGCTAGTTTTGAGCCAGGTGGTCGACTACAGAGAAAGGCCGACCGCCAGGAACTCTGTACTTACCCCGCCTCAGAGGCGGGGTCTACTTGCCTCTAAACCAATTGGTGAGCAGTCACATGACTAGTCCCAGCCAATCAGATGAGGCACATGACCAGCCAGAGCAAAATGGGAAACCAATGCTCTGCACCAATGTCAGTGCTCCCATTCATACCACCACACATTAGAATTGGAGAACCTCCAATATACCCCCAGAAATAAAGAACTTACATGAGGGTCAGTGTTCCCAGAGGAGAGTTTGTGCAGATCCAGCAGACTCTGGTTCACATTCTTCTCCATCTGCAGAGCTCTCTGCATTGCCTCCAGACCTGCTCTGGTTTCTGGAAAGGGAGGGAGGAAAACAATAAATCTAAAAAGTGGATGGATTTTAAAATTAAAAATGGTCCATTACAACTGCAGAGGATACAGATCATCCACCAGATGAGGAAATGGTTCTCACTCAGGGCAGTTATTTTCATTAAAATTACATAGTTTCTTCAGGTTTTTCAATATTCTGAGTTCTGGCAATTTAAAGTTAAACATGTCTGCCCCTACGATGACAGGCCTATTGGCAAACCTGCGGAGTCAAGGTCACAAAGTAGTGAATTTCAGACTGGTAGGTACCACTTGGAACAGCACAGCCAACAATTCACACCACCACTACTCCATCTGGTTCAGAAACCACCACAACAACCCCGTTAGATATCTACTTCCACCTCCAGGGCAAGAGATATCTGGGACTGGAGAACAGACTTACTTCCTGAGCTAGCACAATGTCCAGAGGGAGAACCCACTCCTCAAGTGCATCATTAGCCAATAACTGAAGCACTCTGCCATATGTGGAACAGCCTCACCTGATGCACATTTCCTGCAGGAGGTTTAACCAACTTCTGGTGAGATTCCAGTTTCAATCTTAAGAGGAAAGTCTGAACAATCCCCATGAGCCACGGAGGATGTGGCCATTTGCTCCAGGAGCAGGAAGCTCAAATTTAATAATAATATTTATTGTCACAAGTAGGCTTACATTTACACTGCAATGAATGAAGTTACTGTGAAAATCCCCTAGTCCCCACACTCCGGCACCTGTTCGGATACACAAGAGGGAGAATTCAGAATGTCCAAATTACCCAACAGCACTTGTGGGAGGAAACCGGAGCACCCGGAGGAAACCTACACAGACACGGGGAGAATGTGCCAACTCTGCACAGACAGTGACCCAACCTGGGACCCTGGTGCTGTGAAGCAACAGTGCCACCCATGGAAAAACCCACATGGGCCTGACGTGATTTGAGACTGTAGCCATCCAAGTCACATTACCCATGTTCTGAACTCGGTTTGAGATCCAGCCCGGGTGGTATCACATTCACCCGTCAGGATGAGGGTTGCAAAGAGGCACGCTTCCCAAAGTACAGATAACTGGGTCAAAATTCTGGAAATCCCTCCAAGAGCTCCAGGGTCCCAGGTTCGATTCCCGGCTTGGGTCACTGTCTGCACATTCTCCGTGTGTGCGTGCATGGGTTTCCTCCCACAGTCCAAAGATGTGCAGGTTAGGTGGATTGGTTATGATAAATTGCCCTAGTGTCAAAAAGGTTGGGTGGGGGCTTAAATGGGGTGCTCTTTCCAAGGGGCGGTGTAGACTCGATGGGCTGAATGGCCTCCTTCTGCACTGCAAGTTCTATGTAAACAGCACTGTGGATTCACCACATAGGCATGGGTTTAAAGTAGCAACTCATCCACCACCTTTAAAGGGCAATATAAATGCTCACCTAACCAGTGGCAATTAAAACCACGTACACAAAATATTAATCCTCCTAGCTTCCATGACACCAAAAAACAAAAGTCACCAATTTGTCCATTAAAATCTAACCTTGACATCCTCCAGGATGATGCGGCCTCCACGTTTATTCTGGAATTCCATCAGTTTCTCAGCATGTTCCCGTTCCTCATGTGACTGCTCCTTGAAGAACTCAGCAAAGTGACGCAGGGCAACATCATCCCGGTCAAAGTAGGAGGACTGAATGGAAAAGGAGTCAGAATAGACCCACGTCTCATTATGACCAAAATGTTTGGATTCGCTAATGACCCCATCATTGAAAGATTACAAGGCGTCTTTGCTGCAATTCCACCTGCTTCCTTATCTTTTCTGATTAGAAGTCCCAAGGGAGGAGGTTTTATCAGTAGAAAATAGAAAGGAAATTGGCAACTCAACTTCCCTTTGTGATGTCTAGAATCAGAAGTGGGATAAAAGCAAAACCTTTTCAGTTTAATATGGTCACTTCAGGCCCTGGAGAACAAATTTAGCACCAGAGCCAATTCACTCATTAGATACCCAATTAAGAATTGTTTCAATCAAATTTCAATTTTTAAGCAGTCTTCTGACCACTATAAAAGGAGGATGTGGAAGAATCGGAAAGGGGGAAAAGGAGATTTACCAGGATGCTGCCTGGTTTGCAGGATAGGTCTGATGAGGAAAGGTTGAGGGAGCTAGGGCTTTTCTCTTTGGAGCGGAGGAGGATGAGGCAACTTAGAGGTTTAAAAGATGATGAGGGGGATAGATTAAGTGGGTGTTCAGAGACTATTTCCCCAGGTGGATGAAGCTGTTACAAGGGGGCATAACTATAAGATTCAGGGTGGGAGATATAGGAGGGATATCCAAGGTAGGTTCTTTACTCAATGGTTAGGGTGTGGAATGGACTGCCTGCTGTGATAGTGGAGTCAGACACTTTAGGGACTTTCAAGCAGTTATTGGATAGGCACATGGAGCACACCAGAATGACAGGGAGTGGGAGAGCTTGACCTTGGTTTCAGACATCAAGGGCCAAAGGGCATGATCTATGATCAGAATGGGTAACAAACAGAGGTGAATGAAGTTAAGTGTTCTTAAACATATATGTTAAAACTGGGCTACAGAGATACTTTAGGACCCAAATGACACCCAAAGGGAATGCCAACCACTTGCATACAATGGATGCCACAGGCCAAACTTTGAACCAAGACCCCCAAAAATAAAGAAAACTCACCATGGAGAGGTAAACATAGGAGGAATAGAGCTCCAGGTTGATCTGCTTGTTAACAGCATCCTCACAGTCCTTGTGGTAGTTCTGACGCACTTGGGAGGCCATCTTTGCTGCTGCTACTGTCACCTAGAAAGTTCTAGAACTGACTCTTCCCAACACAAGCTCTTGTATTTATACAACTGGGACATTTAAACAGGGAATGACTACACCAATGATGATTGACAATCCCTGATAGCCAATCAGTAATCGGTCACCAATTATAGCTAATCAGTAATTGGTCATGAAAGCCAGGCACCAATTAATCAATGTGAGGGGGAGGGGGTCTGATGTAATTGCTGTTCGATTCTTTGAATGAATGACCACAAATTGAATCTGATAACACATCTCAACACTGCTAATTAATCAATTAGAATCATTAAATCCTCAATCGGAGACACTTAAGTCCTGAAGCCCCGGTTTTCAAAAAGTACCAGCAATGAGTTCTTAATGATGCTAAAAATTTAAATAACGGTGTTTCAAATTATAATTTTAATTATAATTTTATAATTTTCTTCCCTGTCCCTCTGGGGGTTGATGAACACTGCACTGCCTCTCTGGGGGCATGCGGGTTTGAGTATGCCTGTGGGAGAGGTAGGCCTGAGTCAGCTCCGCCATGAGCCATGCTCTCTCAGTCCTTGAGTTGGTCGTGCAAGTCCAGGGGGAGACCTGTGAGGAGGTTCTCTGACCGGCCCACTTCCCTCCATATCAGGGGAGCCAAAGATAAGGTGGGTGGGTCTGAAAGTGCAGCCAGAATGAGAGAAGAAACCAGCCAAACTTCTGAAGACAGGCTGCGGCCTGTGGGACCGCGCATGCACGTGAAACACGGGCCCTCGCCCTGCGATTTGGAACAAGGGGAGTGCTCCGACAGAAAGAGCTCTGCCCCAGGGACCTTCATCTCCACCAGAGGACCAGATGAAAGATGAGGGTGCTGGGGTGGAGAATATGCAGGAGCAGTCCTCCGCTCGGAGTGGAATGACGCGGTGGGATTTGGGTGAGACAGCTAACAGAGCTACACATCTCCAAATCACCGATTCATAGAATTTTACAGTGCAGAAGGAGGCCATTCAGCCCATCGAGTCTGCACCGGCTCTTGGAAAGAACACCCTAACCAAGCTCACACCTCCACCCTATCCCCATAACCCAGTAACCCCACCTAACACTAAAGGGCAATTTGGACCCTGAGGGCAACTTAGCATGGCCAATCCACCTAACCTGCACATCTTTGGACTATGCAGCCCCTTTTCAAAAGATATTTCAGAGGTCGATGCATTTGCAAATGAATTTCCACTCTCTCAATGGCGTGGAGCACAGTAACTTTATTAGAGTCACAAGTAGGCTTACATTAACACTGCAATGAAGTTACTGTGAAAATTCCCTAGTCCCCACACTCTGGCGCCTGTTCGGGTACACCGAGGGAGAATTCAGAATGTCCAATTCACCGAACAAACATGTCTTTCGGGGCTTGTGGGAGGAAACCGGAGCACCCGGAGGAAACCCATGCAGACACGGGGAGAACGTGGAGACTCTGCACAAACAGTGACCCAAGCGGTAATTGAACCTGGGACCCTGACGCTGTGAAGCAACAGTGATAACCACTGTGCTACCGTGTCGACCCCAGTGGATTATATAAAATAATGTAGTTAGTATTAGATTATGAGCTAGAGGATGTCTGTAACAGTGATACTGGAACACAGGGAAGTTAATTATAAGCACTATTGATCTATCTGGAATATACCAAACTCTGAAGGGGAACATCGTTAATATGTTTAAGATGGGGAGGCGGTGGTGTAGTGGTATTGTCACTGGACTAGTAATCCAGATACCCGAGATAATAATCTGGGGACCTGGGTTCGAATCCTTCCACGGCAGCTGATGGAACTAAAACTCAATAAAATATTTGGAATTAAAAGTCAAATGATGACCATGAAACCATTGGTGATAGTCGGAAAAACCCATCTGGTTCACTAATGGCATGGAGAGGCGTGGATAGCCAGAGACTTTTCCCCAGGGCGGAAATGGCTGTCACAAGGGGACATAGTTTAAGGGCAGCACGGTAGCATTGTGGTTAGCACAATTGCTTCACAGTTCCAGGGTCTCAGGTTCAATTCCCGGCTTGGGTCACTGTCTGTGCGGAGTCTGCACATTCTTCCCGTGTGTGCATGGGTTTCCTCCGGGTGCTCCGGTTTCCTCCCACAGTCCAAAGATGTGCAGGTTAGGTGGATTGGCCATGCTAAATTGCGCTTAGTGTTGGGTGAGGTTGCTGGGCTATGGGGATAGGGTGGAGGTGAGTAGGGTGCTCTTTTCAAGAGCCAGTGCAGACTCAATGGGCCGAATGGCCTCCTTCTGCACTGTAGATTCTATGAATCTATACTGCAGTTTTGGTGTCTTGTTGTATACAGACTGATGGTGGTTTAACTAGATGTCAGACATCAAGCATTGCCCTTGGAAGAGAGAGATTGGGAAAAGGAAAGGATAGCCGATACTACGGGAGTTGTATCATCAATGTTGTAAAATGCACAAGTGGTAAACTGAGCCATTTTGTGCGCCCTTGCAGATCATGTGCACCTTTGCCAGTGCTTTCCATGGCCAGCACTATCTCTATTGACCTCTGTAACCAATATGCTCTGAACAGCACCGTTGTTCATACCACAGACTAACCTATCCCATAACATGTCATTTAGAGTCGCTCAAAAACCACAACACGCAGATAATTGCTTCAGTTTAGCAATGCAAGCTGTGATTGATGCACCTACTCACCTTGGAATTAAATTTGAATTTCTTGAGGCTGCAATTGAGCCATCACTAAATGATTGAATTGAGCTGCTTGGGGCTGTAAGACTGCGAATAAGGATTATAGATCTGACTTCCACAAAGCACTAAGGGGAATTGATTTGTGTTTCGCCTACTTCCCTATTTTGCTTGCTTGGAAACAATATCCGAGGCACTCGATCTATTATATCCAGTCCTCCATGAAGGAATCAAAATGGTCTAATTGCGTAAGGAAAGGCATTTTGAGGAGTATATTTTTCCCACTTTTTCCCTCAGACTTTGAAAGGGTTTATGCTTGGGAGGCTAAATTGCCTACAAGGATCCACAAAAGCAACAACATGTTTACAGCTTTTAATAAAATATCTGAGAATCCTCACCCTTGTGTAACTCCCCACTGGAGTCCTAATTGGCCATTCAGACCAGGTGACCCCTACTCTATGTTACCATTAATGCGATAATCACCACATTGACATCCTTTGCATACTGAATATAGCCCAGGCAGAAAGGGAGAATGGTGTATTGGCCTTCATAGTGAGAGGATTTGAATGAAGTGTTGGCTAGTGTAGACTTGAGAGATGAACAGACACTTCCAACACTGAAGGTTCAACTCAATTTTATTAACTACTACTAACTAACGATGACTGTGGGTCTAAGTGATGCTAACTTAAACTAGAGACTTAAGCCTTGTCCGAACCAGTAGATTCTCTCAGCACGTGGTGTGACTCCGTGCTGGGCTGGATGAGTTCTTGTTACACTGAGAGGCAGCACCCAGAAAAAGCTGAACCGTGGTGCCCACTGCCTTTATAGTGTGTGTATTCTAACTGGTGATTGGCTGCAGTGTTTGTACATGTTGATTGGTCCCTGTGTGTGTCCACACCATGATATATTGGTGTATATTATGACATGGAGTACAGGAGAAGGGATGTCGTACTACAAATACACAGTGCCTTCATGAGGTCACACCTGGAATATTGTGCACAGTTTTGGTTTCCTTATCGAAGGAAGGATGTTCTTGCTCGAGAGGGAGTGCAATGAAGATTTACCAGACTGATTCCTGATAGGTGGGACAGACATACGAGGAGAGATTGAATCAGTTAGTTCAGGAGAATGAGGGCAGGGGAAATGTCTGAGGCAGACCATTTTATAGAATTTACAGTGCAGAAGGAGGCCATTCGGCCCATCGAGTCTGCCCCGGCTCTTGGAAAGAGCACCCCACCCAAGGTCAACACCTTCACCCTATCCCCATAACCCAACCCAACACTAAGGGCAATTTTGGACACTAAGGGCAATTTATCATGGCCAATCCATCTAACCTGCACATCTTTGGACTGTGGGAGAAAACCGGAGCAAACCCACACACCGGGAGAACGTGCAGACTCCGCACAGACAGGACCCAAGCCGGAATTGAAACTGGAGCTGTGAAGCGATTGTGCTATCCACAATGCTACCATGCTGCCCCAGATGTGTTTAATGGACTACTGAATGGCATATTGGCCGCAGTAAGCAGAGTGAAGGAACTTCCATTTGAGAAGGAACCAGGAGTTTTAAAAAGATCACTGGCAGTAACAGTTAAAATAGATATTTACAAATCTTATCCAAGGTGTTGAGGAACATTGAGTTGATTGTTTGGAATTAATGCAGTGTTAGTTATTGTCTTAGTGTTCTTCTACCCTGTCAGTGACACAAGTCTCTGGCTTTCTCAGGATAATTGTACCCTTTCTGGATCATAGAATTTACAGTGCAGAAAGAGGCCATTTGGCCCATCAAGTCTGCACTGGCCCTTGGAAAGAGCACCCCTACACCCACAACCCAGAAACCCCACCTAAAGTTGGACACAAAGGGCAATTTATCATGGCCAATCCACCTAACCCGCACATCTTTGGACTGTGGAAGGAAACCGGAGCACCCGGAGGAAACCCACACACACGGTGAGGATTTGCAGACTCCGCACAGACAGTGACCCAAGCCGGAATCGAACCTGGGACCCTGGAGCTGTGAAGCGATTGTGCTAACCACTATGCTACTGTGCTGCCCTTTGAGGTCAAAAACAAAGTGATCGGCCTGTGGAATTTGTTACTGCAGTACTGGAGGCCAAAACATTGTATGTGGAGCACAATTAGGCTACTGAGTTGCATGATCAGCATTAATCATAAATTAATGGTCGAGCAGGCTTGAAGGGCCTCCTATTTTCTGAGACTCATTCCTCCTAGCCAGGGAACCTTGCCAACAATTCAGTGAACATGGATACAAATCTATCCACAGCAAAAATAGGTTTGATTTTGAGCTGATAATTTTATACCACCACTGAAAAATATTCACAACAGCTAATGGTTAGAAAAGAGTTGCCACTGGTGCAAAAGAATAAGCATCACCAACAGCCCCCCCCCCCCCCCCCAAACAAGCAGCTATACACTTGAGCCAAAAATCACCGAATGAAGTATTTATTTAGAGTTTCTACATTTCCATGGAGCCCTGGTTCAGCAACATTACAAACTGGCAGGTCCGAAGGTCTCAAGTGATAAATATGATACTATAAGCTTCTCCCCCCCACCACTCAGTTCAGTCACTCTCCCCCAAGGTGAGCTTGTCAAACAGGTACTCTCCCGTGCCATTCTCAGGGGCTCCCAGTCTCTTCAGGTTGGTGATGTGATCTCCGAGCTTCTTGATCATCTTCACTTGTTCATCCAAGTAGTGAGTCTCCAGGAAGTCACAAAGCTGAAAGAAAGAAGTGAAGTAATTAGCATCCAGCAGGATGTATCAATTATGAACTAGATTTCCTACGATGAAGGGGTCAGTGATTGAAGTGCTTCTATTCCAGAATTACTGGGGCAACAGAAACACATGTCCTTTCTCCATTAGCAGACCCCTGAAAAAGCCCAAGATCCACCCCAATAAGTGTAAATTAGATGTCTAGAGTGTGGGACAGGAACATTCACCATTCAAGTTACCCAAAAGTGTAAATGTAAACAATTCACTCACATGAGGGTCGGTGTTCCCAGAGGAGAGTTTGTGCAGATCCAGCAGACTCTGGTTCACATTCTTCTCCATCTGCAGAGCTCTCTGCATTGCCTCCAGACTATTGCTCCACTCATCCTGCTCTGGTTTCTGGAGATGAGGAAAGGAAGGAAATCCCACCAGCAAACAGTTGGATTAAATTGGTAATTAGTTTTCCCCCAGTTCACACTGCTTGTGGAATGTTCCAAATAAAAATCTTGCAAACGTCATCAAAAAGCTCTCCCTCCCCACAATTTACAAGATGGCTTCTAGTGGCAATTCGTCCAATTTTTGTACGAGTCCATCATTTTCCATTTCACCCTGTATCTCTTCAGAGCACATTTACAGAGCCCAGTTTAGCATTGCAAGCATCCACATTCTTAGAATATTTAGTTTGCCAGTTATGTTGATTTCACAAGATGCTTCTACTTCCAAGCACTAACTTCCCCCACCTCTGTAGCATCCAATAATCCCCTATTCTCTAGACAGCAGGGAAACCTTATTAGGTCAGGTCAAGCAAGTCAGTTTGTAAAAAGACCAATCCAACCTTGACATCCTCCAGGATGATGCGGCCTCCACGTTTATTCTGGAATTCCATCAGTTTCTCAGCGTGTTTCCGTTCCTCATGTGACTGCTCCTTGAAGAACTCAGCAAAGTGACGCAGGGCAACATCATCTCGGTCAAAGTAAGAGGACTGCAGAGAGATGAAAAAAGGATAAGAGTCAGTTCAAGCAGATCTTACCTACGCTAGAAAATCCAGAATTATGGGATATCCCATTCTCTCAATACCTTGTTTAAAAAGACCATTCAGCCCATCATGTCACACTGGTTCTATCAAAACAAACATTAAATGATACAATTCCACCCTCCCTGCACATATATTCATCTGATGCCCTTTCAAACACCTCACTTCTCACTGCACACTTGGACTCAAACCACTCTTTAGGGATAGTTTTTCAGTTCACTTGTGGCCTCGTTCTTGATCCTTTAGGAATGGGAACAGTTCCTCCCCATTTATTCCTGACCAGCCGCACAATTTCTTCATCTCTCCCAAGGCAAGCAGTCCCCAATTGCTCATCCCTGGAACCTTTCTTGTAAATCTTATCTGCACTCTCTCCACATCCTCCATTATGGGGGCAAGTTTTTCTACCATACCATTTTGTCCTAATGATTTAATTATATTGAAACCCTGTGGAAGAGTTAGCAAGGGTACTTAGCTATATTAGAAGACACAAATCTTCAATAAAATTTCTTCAAAGAAACAATTACAGCTATCAAACTGTATTTAAGCTAACAACAAAATAGTTGACTTCAGCCATTTGACATACCTGTTCTCCAGCCTCAATTGGAGGACAATTTAAGTAGTCAGGATTTAAGTCCTTCATTCAATTAGATAAAACTATCAGAACCACTGTCTAACTAATTAGTTACTTAATTGTTTTTATTTCCAATTTAGAAATATTGATTAGGTTTCTAAAATCTTTAGTTACCAGCTTACAAACCCTAATTTTAGATACAAATACCTAGAGTAACTCAGTTAGAGGGAACAGTCAGTGTAATGCGTTCTACTGTAAGTTAACATTCACTGGATGAAGCCCAGATGGAATTTGAGATACTAAAACCAATTCATTACCCAAGAAAAGAAATTTGCTCAGAATATGATATCACAAGCTCAAATTCAAAGGAGGATCACAAACAAAGCTCACCATGGAAAGGTAAACATAGGAGGAATAGAGCTCCAGGTTGATCTGCTTGTTAACAGCATCCTCACAGTCCTTGTGGTAGTTCTGCCGCACTTGGGAAGCCATCCTCACTATTACTGCTCAATGTTACTTAGAAGGTTCTCAAACTGAGCCTTCCTACCATGAGCTCTTGTATTTATACAACTGGGACATCCTGCATGCAAATAGGGAATGACATCACCAATGATGATTGCCAATCCCCGATAGCCAATCAGGAATCAGCCATCAATCCGGCCACCAATTAATAAAGGGGAGGGGGTGCAATATCCGGAGCTAATCAGAGCTTTGAAAAGCAGGCGGATTTGGATGATTGCAATGTTGGAACAGGAGGAGGAGGCCATTCAGCCCATCAAGCCTGTTCTGCCATTCAATTGGCGGCACGGTAGCACAGTGGTTAGCCCTGTTCCTTCAAAGCGCCAGGGACCCAAATTCGATCCCTGGCTTGGGGTCACTGTCTGTGCGGAGTGTGCACGTTCTCTCCGTGTCTGCGTGGGTTTCCTTCGGGTGCTCCGGTTTCCTCTCACAAGTCCCGAAAGACCTGCTTGTTAGGTGAATTGGACATTCTGAATTCTCCCTCTGTGTACCCGAACAGGCGCCGGAGTGTGGCGACTAGGGGCTTTTCACAGTAACTTCATTGTAGTGTTAATGTAAGCCTACTTGTGACAATAAAGTGTATTATTATTATTATCATGGTTGTTCCGATTTTTAGTGCCGCGTGTCCACTTGGGTTCCATACGCCTTCATCCCCTTACCTAACAATAATCTATAGGGCGCGATTTAACATGAAAAAAACAAAGTCCCGTTTTGGGCACGTACGGTGGGGTGCTTCTTGGCATCTGCAGCACCGAGCACGACCCCGCTATCTAACGGGACTCTGCTGCTTTTCTGGCCTCGGTGAGGGACGTCCAGCCGAGGCCGCACTTACCTTAATTTCCTGCACTGACTAGCTCAGCTCGCCCACCGTGGCCTTCAGACCCCCATTGCCCCAACCTACCTCTTAGGGGCTCCCCAAGCACCCCTTTACCCCCCCCCCCCCCCCTCCACCCTCACCCCACCTCTTCAGGGGAGGGCTCTCCTGGGCCCGATCCCAGGCATGGGCAACCTGGCACCTGGACACATAGGCAGTGCCACCCTGGCAATGCCCCTGCCATCCTGGCTGTGCCACTGGCCTCCTGGCAGTGCCAGGGTGCCCAGGTGGCAGTGCCAAGTGCCAGCAGGAGCGTCAAGGTACCGAGAGGCCGACCATCTGGGGGCCTCCAATGGGCTGGGAGCCTCCCCCCCCAGGTGCCATGTTTGTATGGACCAATACTAAACAGGGCCATGACGAGGTGTCCCAGGCATGGCCGTTAGGTCCCGGGCCATGGGAGAATGCAGCATCGACAGATTCAAATAAGCCCAATTGCTCATTAAGTGTGTTAATCTGGACCAAACCCAGATTGCAACGCCTCGAAAGATTTTGTTAAATCTCACGAGGCGTTCCGGAGCAAGATTAAATGGCCCCATTACATCACCAAGTCAGGCACGACGAGGTCATTGTATCGTGTCCACAGTCTCCATTCTGAAATATTTGTTTGATATCAGCATTTTGCAGCGGTGGCCCCATAAAGTGGTCTGTTCCTTTGTGAAGAAATGGTCAATATGCAACCTTCAGAGAATAGACAATGTCCAAGAGGAAATAGCCTCTGGCTATCTACCTAACTATATACATTAATCATCCCTTTATCTTTAATACACAAAGGATTGCAACTATGCAAATTGTCCTCATCATTAAACCTGTTTAGCTCTGGTGTCGTTCCGGAGAATCTGCTACATCTCCTCCAAAGTTAAATGATCAGAACTGAATGCAGCTCTTCAGATGTCAGGCAGAGATTTACACAACTGTAGCAAAAATCTCCATCACTTTACATCCCAAACAAGGGCTGCACGGTTGCACAGTGGTTAGCACAGTTGCGTCACAGTTGCTTCACAGCACCAGGGCGCCAGGTTCGATTCCCGGCTTGGGTCACTGTCTGTGCGGAGTCTGCTCGTTCTCCCCGTGTCTGCGTGGGTTTCCTCCGGGTGCTCCGGTTTCCTCCCACATTCCAAAGATGTGCGGGTTCGGTGGATTGGCCATGCTAAATTGCCCCTTAGTGTCCAAAGAAAACGTTGGGTGGCGTTACTAGGTTACAGGGATAGGGTGGAGGTGTGGACCTACGTAGGGTGCTCTTTCCAAGGGCTGATGCAGACTCAATGGGCTGAATGGCCTCTTTATGCACTGTAAATTATATGATCCATCATTCCATTTGCTTTTTCTTTTTAAAACAAATAACTTTATTAAGGTATTTGAAAATTTTTTGAAAAATAATATAGACAATGACATCAAAATGGTATAATAATCAATTCTCCCCCCCCATCTCAATCTTCACCCACCCCAACAACAAGCGGGCCCTCATCTCTGCCCACCCCCCCTCATCCCTCCCCCTCATCTCCCCATCCCCCCTCATCCCCCCTCATCCCTCCCTCATCCCCCCTCACCCCACCCGCCTCATTCCCCCATGTCCCCAACACCCCATTCCCCACCCCCCCAATTCCCCCCTCAACCCTCCCTCCCCTAATTTCCCACCTATCCCCCATCCCCCAATTTCCCCCCTCATCCCACCCCCTCATCTCCCCCTCCTCATCCCCCACTCCCCCCAATTCCCCCCCCTCATCCCTCCCTCCCCCAATTACCCCCTCACCCCCCCTGGAATTCTGCATCTGCTGACATTTTAATTTTCTCCGAGAAAGTTGACGAACGGCTGCCACCTCCGGGTGAACCCGACCATTGACCCTCTTAAGGCGAACTTCATCTTCTCGAGACTGAGAAACCCAGCCATGTCACTAACCCAGGTCTCTACACTCGGGGGCTTTGAGTCCCTCCACATTAATAAGACCCGTCTCCGGGCTACCAGGCAGGCAAAGGCCGAGACGTCAGCCTCTTTTGACCTCTGAACTCCCGGCTCTTCTGACACTCCAAAGGTCGCTACCACCCGTGTTTTTAGCACCGTGGACATTGCCTTAGCAAAACCCGTGGACATTATTTGCTGGGCTTCCCGCGCACCTGTCCTCTATCCCGAAAAACCTGCTCATCCTAGTCATGTACGCCCGGTGGACTACCTTAAACTGTATCAGGCTGAGCCTGGCACACGATGAGGAGGTATTAACCCTGCTTAGGGCATCCACCCCTAGACCATTGCTTTTTCAACTATTTGTTGTACCTGCGCAGGAGCTTTTGGTTTCCTGTGCATGGGCCCATTAATCTCTCTACTGCCTCAGCCCAGAGCTCCTCACTACTTAAAAAAGAACACGGATTCATCTTGCCATTCCGGAGTGGATGATCTCACTTCGGGATATGTGGTGACTGGGTCAAACCCGGGCAGATGGAGGTCAAAGGGCTTTTGAGAAGATCAATTCAAGATGGCAGCAAACATAAAGCAGGTTGACAGTTAATCTTGAGGGGAATTCATAGACAATTTGGCAGGGTGTGGAAGATCAGGCAGGGGTTGGTGTTCCAAACTGAACGGTGTTGGCTAGGATAGCACAAGACTGACCTGCAGACCAACCTCAGGGAATTGGCTCATCGGTAGCAAAAGGAGTTTTACAATGATGGCATTGAAGAGCAAGGTTCAGCTTAAGCCTGCGTGATTGTTGGTGCAAATCAATTGTGACAAATTTATAGGCCTGATGTTGATAATTGATTGAGATGACTCAAAGCAACTGGCATGAGACAGGTTTTTCATGTTACAGGAAGGGCAACAATTGTTGGGTTATAGCAGCCAGAGCCCAGGTAGACATTTAAAATTATTGAATAAAGTGTCTTATTACAGATGTAGAAGCTTGTGGTTGGACACAACAAACCACTTTTACTCCCTCTGCACTGAATACACTAACTGACTCCTTCTGAGAAATGTTGCCATGGAGTAAAACAGCCCCACAAAGCTTGCAAATTGAAGTAAACACAAGCCAAGAAATAGAAGGGGAAAAGTCATTACTGCTCGTTATCTGACCAATGAAGAACAGCTAAATTGATAAATATTTTTATTTCCATATTTAGCAAGAGAAAAACTAAATTAGCCACAGGGTTTCCCAAATCCCAGTCAGTCCAGGGTGAGCTTGTCAAACAGGTACTCTCCCGTGCCATTCTCAGGGGCTCCCAGTCTCTTCAGGTTGGTGATGTGATCTCCGAGCTTCTTGATCATCTTCACTTGTTCATCCAAGTAGTGAGTCTCCAGGAAGTCACAAAGCTGAAAGAAAGAAGAGATGTCATCAGCATCCAGCAGGATTTTTCAATTATGAACTAGATTTCCTCAGATGAAGGGGTCAGTGATTGAAGTGCTTCTATTCCAGAATTACTGGGACAAAAGCAACACATGTCCTTTCTCCATTAGCAGACCCCTGAAAAAGCCCATGATCCATCCCAATAAGTGCAAATTAGATGTCTAGAGATTGTGGGACAGGAATATTCACCATTCAAGTTACCCAAAAGTGTAAATGAAAACAATTCACTCACATGAGGGTCAGTGTTCCCAGAGGAGAGTTTGTGCAGATCCAGCAGACTCTGGTTCACATTCTTCTCCAGCTGCAGAGCCCTCTGCATTGCCTCCAGACCATTGCTCCACTCATCCTGCTCTGGTTTCTGGAGATGAGGAAAGGAAGGAAATCCCACCAGCAAACAGTTGGTATTAAATTGGTAATTAGTTCCCCCCCGTTCACACTGCTTGTGGAATGTTCCAAATAAAAATCTTGCTAACGTCATCAAAAAGCTCTCCCTCCCCACAATTTACAAGATGGTTTCTAGTGACAATCCCTCCAATTTTTGTACGAGTCCATCATTTTCCATTTCACCCTGTATCTCTTCAGAGCACATTTACAGAGCCCAGTTTAGCATTGCAAGCATCCACATTCTTAGAATATTTAGTTTGCCAGTTATGTTGATTTCACAAAATGCTTCTACTTCCAAGCACTAACTTCCCCCACCTCTATAGCATCCATTATGAAATGAAAATCGCTTATTGTCACGAGTAGGCTTCAAATGAAGTTACTGTGAAACGCCCCTAGTCGCCACATTCCGGCGCCTGTCCGGGGAGGCTGATACGGGAATCGAACCGTGCTGCTGGCCTGCTTTAAAAGCCAGCGATTTAGCCTGGTGAGCAAAATCAGCCCCTATTCCCCTATTCTCTAGACAGCAGGGAAACCTTATTAGGTCAGGTCAAGCAAGTCGGTTTGTAAAAAGACCAATCCAACCTTGACATCCTCCAGGATGATGCGGCCTCCACGTTTATTCTGGAATTCCATCAGTTTCTCAGCATGTTCCCGTTCCTCATGTGACTGCTCCTTGAAGAACTCAGCAAAGTGACGCAGGGCAACATCGTCCCGGTCAAAGTAAGAGGACTGCAGGGAGATGAAAAAAAGGATAAGAGTCAGTTCAGGCAGATCTTACCCATGCTAGAAAATCCAGAATGATGGGATATCCCATTCTCTGAATACCTTGTTTAAAAAGACCATTCAGCCCATCATGTCACACTGGTTCTATCAAAACAAACATTAAATGATTCGATTCCACCCTCCCTGCACATATATTCATCTGATCCCCTTTCAAACACCTCACTTCACACAGCACACTTGGACTCAAACCACTCTTTAGGGATAGTTTTTCAGTTCCCTTGTGCCCTCATTCTTGATCCTTTAGGAATGGGAACAGTTCCTCCCCATTTATTCCTGACCAGCCGCACAATTTCTTCATCACTCCCAAGGCAAGCAGTCCCCAATTGCTCATCCCTGGAACCTTTCTTGTAAATCTTATCTGCACTCTCTCCACATCCTCCTTTATGGGGGGGGCAAGGTTTTCTAGCATACCATTTTGTCCTAATGGTTATTTAGTTATATTGAAACCCTGTGGAAGAGTTAGCAAGGGTACTTGGCTGTATTAGAAGACACAAATGTTCAGTAATATCTCTTCAAAGAAACAATTACAGCTATCAAACTGCATTTAAGCCAACAACAAAATAGTTGACTTCAGCCATTTGACACATACCTGTTCTCCAGCTTTAATTGGAGGACAATTTAGTCAGGATTTAAGTCCTTCATTCAATTAGATAAAACTATCAGAACCAATGTCTAACTAATTGGTTACTTAATTGTTTTTACTTTAAATTTAGAAATATTGATTAAGTTTCTAAAATCTTTAGTTACAAGCTTACAAAACCCTAATTTCAGATATGAATACCTAGAGTAACTCAGTTAGAGGGAACAGTCAGTGTAATGAGTTCTACTGTAAGTTAACATTCACTGGATGAAGTCCAGAGAGAATTTGAGATACTAAAACCAATTCATTACCCAAGAAAATAAATTTACTCAGAATATAACAATATCACAAGCTCAAAGTCAAAGGAGGATCACAAACAAATCTCACCATGGAAAAGTAAACATAGGAGGAATAGAGCTCCAGGTTGATCTGCTTGTTAACAGCATCCTCACAGTCCTTGTGGTAGTTCTGACGCACTTGGGAAGCCATCCTCGCTATTACTGCTCAATGTTATTTAGAAAGTTCTCAAACTGAGCCTTCCTACCATGAGTTCTTGTATTTATACAACTGGGACATCCTGCATGCAAATAGGGAATGACATCACCAATGATGATTGCCAATCCCCGATAGCCAATCAGGAATCGTCCATGAATCCGGCCACCAATTAATAAAGGGGAGGGGGTGGAGTGCAATATCCGGAGCCAATCAGAGCTTTGGAAAGCAGGCAGATTTGGATGATTGCAATGTAGGAACAGGAACAGGAGGCCATTCAGCCCATCAAGCCTGTTCTGCCATTCAATTGGCGGCACAGTAGCGCAGTGGTTAGCCCTGTTCCTTCAAAGCGGCAGGGACCCAAATTCGATTCCTGGGTTGGGTCACTGTCTGTGCGGAGTGTGCACGTGTGCGTGCACGTTCTCTCCGTGTCTGCGTGGGTTTCCTTCGGGTGCTCCGGTTTCCTCTCACAAGTCCCGAAAGACGTGCTTGTGAGGTGAATTGGACATCCTGAGTTTTCCCTCTGTGTACCCGAACAGGTGCAGGAGTGTGGCGACTAGGAGCTTTTCACAGTAACTTCATTGTAGTGTTAATGTAAGCCTACTTGTGACAATAAAGTGTATTATTATTATTATTATCATGGTTGTTCCGATTTTTAGTGCCGCGTGTCGACTTGGGTTCCATACGCCTTCATCCCCTAACCTAACAATAATCTATAGGGCGCGATTTAACACAAAAAAAACAGAGTCCCGTTTTGGGCACGTACGGTGGGGTGTTTCTTGGCATCTGCAGCACCGAGCACGACCCCGCTATCTAACGGGACTCTGCTGCTTTTCTGGCCTCGGTGAGGGACGTCCAGCCGAGGCCGCACTTACCTTAATTTCCTGCACTGACTAGCTCAGCTCGCCCACCATGGCCTTCAGATCCACATTGCCCCAACCTACCTCTTAGGGGCTCCCCAAGCACCCCCCCCCCCCCCACCCCCACCCCCCCCCCCCCCCCCCCCCCCTCACCCCACCTCTTCAGGGGAGGGCTCTCCTGGGCCCGATCCCAGGCATGGGCAACCTGGCACCCGGACACATAGGCAGTGCCACCCTGGCAATGCCCCTGCCATCCTAGCTGTGCCACTGGCCTCCTGGCAGTGCCCCTGCCATCCTGGCCATGCCACTGGCCTCCTGGCAGTGCCAGGGTGCCCAGGTGACGGTGCCAAGTGTGCCCAAGTTCCAGCAGCAGCGTCAAGGTACCGAGAGGCCGACCATCTGGGGGCCGCCAATTGGCTGGGAGACTCCCACCCCCCCTCCCCCCAAGGTGCCATCATTCTATTGCTTTTTCTTTTTTTTTAAAATAACTTTATTAAGGTATTTGAAATTTTTTAGAAAAATAACATAGACAATGACATCAAAATGGTATAATAAACATTTCTCCCCCCCCCCCATCTCAATCTTCACCCACCCCAAAAAACAAGCGGGCCCTCATCTCCCCCCATCCCTCCTCATCCCCCCATCCCTCCTCATCCCCCCCATCCCCCCTCATCCCTCCTCACCCCACCCCCCTCATTCCCCCTCATCCCTCCTCACCCCACCCCCCCTCATTCCCCCATGTCCCCACCACCCCATTCCCCAACCCCCAATTCCCTCCTCAACCCTCCCTCATCCCCCACCCCCCCAATTCCCCACCTATCCCCCCCATCCCCCAATTCCCCCCTCATCCCCCACTCCCCCCTATTCCCCCCCTCATCCCACCCCCCTCATCCCCCCCTCCTCACCCCCCTGGAATTCTGCATCTACTGACATTTTAATTTTCTCCGGGAAAGTCGACAAACGGCTGCCACCTCCGGGTGAACCCGACCATTGACCCTCTTAAGGTGAACTTTATTTTCTCGAGACTGAGAAACCCAGCCATGTCACGAACCCAGGTCTCTCCACTCGGGGGCTTCGAGCCCCTCCACATTAACAAGACCCGTCTCCGGGCTACCAGGCAGGCAAAGGCCGAGACGTCAGCCTCTTTTGACCTCTGAACTCCCGGCTCTTCTGATACTCCAAAGATCGCTACCCCCGGACTCGGCACCACCCGTGTTTTTAGCACCGTGGACATTGTCTTAGCAAAACCCTGCCAAAACCCACTAAGCTTCAGGTATGGCCAAAACACATGGACATGATTTGCTGGGCTTCCCGCGCACCTGTCCTCTACCCCGAAAAACCTGCTCATCCTAGTCACTGTCATGTACACCCGGTGGACTGCCTTAAACTGTATCAGGCTGAGCCTGGCACACGATGAGGAGGTATTAACCCTGCTTAGGGCATCTGCCCATAGACCATTGCTTTTTCAACTATTTGTTGTACCTGCGCAGGAGCTTTTGGTTTCCTGTGCATGGGCCCATTAATCTCTCTTCTGCCTCAGCCCAGAGCTCCTCACTATTTAAAAAAGAACACGGATTCATCTTGCCATTCCAGAGTGGATGATCTCACTGCCTCACATTGGGATATGTGGTGACTGGGTCAAACTCTGGCAGATGAAAGTGAAAGGGCTTTTGAGAAGATCAATTCAAGTTGGCATCAAATATAAAGCAGTTTGACAGCCAATCTTGAGGGGAACTCAGACAATTTGGCAGGTGTGGAAGATGAGGCTGGGGTTGGTGTTCCAAACTGAACGGTGTTGGCTAGACTAGCACAAGACTGACCTGCAGACCAACCTCAGGGAATTGGCTCATCTGCAGCATGGCAAGTGGCAGTAGGCATGGGAATGCCAATTCAACTCTTACTCGTGAAGTGTGAAAGTAGTTTTACAATGATAGCATTGAAGAGTAAGGTTCAGCTTAAGCCTGCGTGATTGTTTGTGCAAATCAATTGTGACAAATTTATGGGCCTGATGTTGATAATTGATTGAGATGACACAAAGCAACTGGCCTGAGACAGGTTTTTCGTGTTTCACCAGGTTACAGGAAGGGCAACAATTGTTGGCTTATAGCAACCAGAGCCCAGGTAGACATTTAAAATTATTGAATAAAGTGTCTTACTACAGATGTAGAAGCTTGTGGTTGGACACAACAAACCACTTTTACTCCCTCTGCACAGAGTACACTAACTGACTCCTTTTGAGAAATCTTGCCATGGAGTAAATCAGCCCCACAAAGCTTGCAAATTGAAGTAAACAAGCCAAGAAATATAGAAGTGGAAAAGTCATTACTGCCCAATCGTATCTGACCAATGAAGAACAACAGCTAAATTGATAAATATTTTTATTTCCATATTTAGCAAGAGAAAAAACCAAATTAGCCACAGGGCTTCCCAAATCCCAGTCAGTCCAGGGTGAGCTTGTCAAACAGGTACTCTCCCGTGCCATTCTCAGGGGCTCCCAGTCTCTTCAGGTTGGTGATGTGATCTCCGAGCTTCTTGATCATCTTCACTTGTTCATCCAAGAAGTGAGTCTCCAGGAAGTCACAAAGCTGAAAGAAAGAGGAGAAGTAATTAGCATCCAGTAGGATGTATCAATTATGAACTAGATTTCCTCAGATGAAGGGGTCAGTGATTGAAGTGCTTCTATTCCAGAATTACTGGGGCAACAGAAACACATGTCCTTTCTCTTTAGCAGTCCCCTGAAAAAGCCCATGATCCATCCCAATAAGTGTAAATTAGATGTCTAGAGATTGAGAGACAGGAACATTCACCATTCAAGTTCGCCAAAAAAGAGTAAATGAAAACAATTCACTCACATGAGGGTCGGTGTTTCCAGAGGAGAGTTTGTGCAGATCCAGCAGACTCTGGTTCACATTCTTCTCCATCTGCAGAGCTCTCTGCATTGCCTCCAGACCATTGCTCCACTCATCCTGCTCTGGTTTCTGGAGATGAGGAAGGAAATCCCACCAGCAAACAGTTGGATTAAAGTGGTAATTAATTTCCCCCAGTTCAAGCTTGTGGAATGTTCCAAATAAAAATCTTGCTAATGTCATCAAAAAGCTCTCCCTCCCCACAATTTACAAGATAGTTTCTAATGGCAGTTCGTCCAATTTTTGTACGAGTCCATTTCCATTTCACCTTGTATCTCTTCAGAGCACATTTACAGAGCCCAGTTTAGCATTGCAAGCATCCACATTCTTAGAATATTGAGTTTGCCAGTTATGTTGATTTCACAAGATGCTTCTACTTCCAAGCACTAACTTCCCCCACCTCCAACATCCATTAATCCCCTATTCTCTAGACAGCAGGGAAACCTTATTAGGTCAGGTCAAGCTAGTCGGTTTGTAAAAAGACCAATCCAACCTTGACATCCTCCAGGATGATGCGGCCTCCACGTTTATTCTGGAATTCCATCAGTTTCTCAGCGTGTTCCCGTTCCTCATGCGACTGCTCCTTGAAGAACTCAGCAAAGTGACGCAGGGCAACATCATCCCGGTCAAAGTAAGAGGACTGCAGGGAGATGAAAAAAGGATAAGAGTCAGTTCAGGCAGATCTTACCTATGCTAGAAAATCCAGAATTATGGGATATCCCATTCTCTCAATACCTTGTTTAAAAAGACCATTCAGCCCATCATGTCACACTGGTTCTATCAAAACAAACATTAAATGATGCAATTCCACCCTCCCTGCACATATATTCATCTGATGCCCTTTCAAACACCTCACTTCTCACTGCCCACTTGGACTCAAACCACTCTTTAGGGATAGTTTTTCAGTTCACTTGCACCCTCGTTCTTGATCCTTTAGAAATGGGAACAGTTCCTCCCCATTTATTCCTGACCAGCTGCACAATTTCTTCATCTCTCCCAAGGAAAGCAGTCCCCAATTGCTCATCCCTGGAACCTTTCTTGTAAATCTTATCTGCACTCTCTCCACATCCTCCTTTATGGGGGCAAGTTTTTCTACCATACCATTGTGTCCTAATGATTTAATTATATTGAAACCCTGTGAAAGAGTTAGCAAGGGTACTTAGCTATATTAGAAGACAAATCTTCAATAATATTTCTTCAAAGAAACAATTACAGCTATCAAACTGCATTTAAGCTAACAACAAAATAGTTGACTTCAGCCATTTGACACATACCTGTTCTCCAGCCTCAATTGGAGGACAATTTAGTCAGGATTTAAGTCCTTCATTCAATTAGATAAAACTATCAGAACCAATGTCTAACTAATTGGTTACTTAATTGTTTTTATTTCCAATTTAGAAATATTGATTAGGTTTCTAAAATCTTTAGTTACCAGCTTACAAACCCTAATTTTAGATACAAATACCTAGAGTAACTCCATTAGAGGGAACAGTCAGTGTAATGAGTTCTACTGTAAATTAACATTCACTGGATGAAGTCCAGAGAGAGAATTTGAGATACTAAAACCAATTCATTACCCAAGAAAAGAAATTTGCTCAGAATATAATATCACAAGCTCAAATTCAAAGGAGGATGACAAACAAATCTCACCATGGAGAGGTAAACATAGGAGGAATAGAGCTCCAGGTTGATCTGCTTGTTAACAGCATCCTCACAGTCCTTGTGGTAGTTCTGACGCACTTGGGAAGCCATCTTCACTATTACTGCTCAATGTTACTTAAAAAGTTCTCAAACTGACCCTTCCTACCATGAGTTCTTGTATTTATACAACTGGGACATCCTGCATGCAAATAGGGAATGACATCACCAATGATGATTGCCAATCCCAGATAGCCAATCAGGAATCGGCCATGAATCCGGCCACCAATTAATAAAGGGGAGGGGGTGGAGTGCAATATCCGGAGCCAATCAGAGCTTTGGAAAGCAGGCGGATTTGGATGATTGCAATGTAGGAACAGGAACAGGAGGAGGAGGCCATTCAGCCCATCAAGCCTGTTCTGCCATTCAATTGGCGGCACGGTAGCACAGTGGTTAGCCCTGTTCCTTCAAAGCGCCAGGGACCCAAATTCGATCCCTGGCTTGGGTCACTGTCTGTGTGGAGTGTGCACGTGTGTGTGCACGTTCTCTCCGTGTCTGCATGGGTTTCCTTTGGGTGCTCCGGTTTCCTCTCACAAGTCCCGAAAGACGTGCTTGTGAGGTGAATTGGACATTCTGAGTTTTCCCTCTGTGTACCCGAACAGGTGCCGGAGTGTGGCGACTAGGGGCTTTTCACAGTAACTTCATTGTAGTGTTAATGTAAGCCTACTTGTGACAATAAAGTGTATTATTATTATTATCATGGTTGTTCCGATTTTTAGTGCCGCGTGTCGACTTGGGTTCCATATGCCTTCATTCCCTTACCTAACAATAATCTATAGGGCGCGATTTTAACACGAAAAAAACAGAGTCCCGTTTTGGGCATCTGCAGCACCAAGCACGACCCCGCTATCTAACGGGACTCTGCTGCTTTTCTGGCCTCGGTGAGGGACGCCCAGCCGAGGCCGCACTTACCTTAATTTCCTGCACTGACTAGCTCAGCTCGCCCACCATGGCCTTCAGATCCACATTGCCCCAACCTACCTCTTAGGGGCTCCCCAAGCACCCCCCCCCCCATCCCACCCTCACCCCACTTCTTCAGGGGAGGGCTCTCCTGGGCCCGATCCCAGGCATGGGCAGCCTGGCACCCGGACACATAGGCAGTGCCACCCTGGCAATGCCCCTACCATCCTGGCTGTGCCACTGGCCTCCTGGCATTGCCAAGTGTGGCCCAAGTGCCAGCAGGAGCGTCAAGGTACCGAGAGGCCGACCATCTGGGGGCCTCCAATGGGCTGGGAGACTCCCCCCCCCCCCCCCCCCCCCCCCCCAGGTGCCATGTTTGTATGGACCAATACTAAACAGGGCCATGACGAGGTGTCCCAGGCATGGCCGTTAGGTCCCGGGCCATGGGAGAATGCAGCATCGACAGATTCAAATAAACCCAATTGCTCATTAAGTGTGTTAATCGGGACCAAACCCAGATTGCAACGTCTCGAAAGATTTTGTTAAATCTCACGAGGCGGTCCGGAGCAAGATTAAATGTCCCCATTACATCACCAAGTCAGGCGCGACGAGGCCATTGTATCGTGTCCACAGTCTCCATTCTGAAATATTTCTTTGATGTCAGCATTTTGGAGCAGTGGCCCCATAAAGTGGTCTGTTCCTTTCTGAAGAAATGGTCAAGGTGCAACCTTCAGAGAATAGACCCTGCCCAAGAGGAAATAGCCTCTGTCTATCTACCTAACTATATACATTAATCATCCCTTTATCTTTAATACACAAGGGATTGCAACTATGCAAATTGTCCTCATCATTTAACCTGTTTAGCTCCTGTGTCATTCTGGAGAATCTGCTACATCTCCTCCAAAGTTAAATGATCAGAACTGAATGCAGCTCTTCAGATGTCAGGCAGAGATTTACACAACTGTAGCAAAAATCTCCATCACTTTACCCTCCCAAACAAGGGCGGCACGGTAGCACAGTGGTTAGCACAGTTGCGTCACAGTTGCTTCACAGCACCAGGGTCCCAGGTTCGATTCCCGGCTTGGGTCACTGTCTGTGCGGAGTCTGCACGTTCTCCCCGTGTGTGCGTGGGTTTCCTCCGGGTGCTCCGGTTTCCCCCACAGTCCAAAGATGTGCGGTTCGGTGGATTGGCCGTGTTACCCGTGGGGTTACTAGGTTACAGGGATGGGGTGGAGGTGTGGACCTACGTAGGGTGCCCCTTTCCAAGGGCTGATGCAGGCTCAATGGGCTGAATGGCCTCTTTATGCACTGTAAATCATATGATCTATCATTCCATTTGCTTTTTCTTTTTAAAACAAATAACTTTATTAAGGTATTTGAAATTTTTTAGAAAAATAACATAGACAATGACATCAAAATGGTATAATAATCATTTCTCCCCCCCCCCCCCCCCATCTCAATATCTCAATCTTCACCCACCCCAACAACAAGCGGGCCCTCATCTCCCCCCATCATCCTTCCCCATCCCCCCTCACCCCACCCCCCTCATTCTCCCATGTCCCCACCACCCCATTCCCCACCCCCCCAATTCCCCCCTCAACCCTCCCTCATCCCCCATCTTCCCCCTTCATCCCACCTCATCCCCCCATCCCCCCCTCATCTCCCCCACTCCCCCCAAATCCCGCCCCCCTCATCCCTCCCCCCTCATCCCTCCCTCCTCCAATTACCCCCCCTCACCCCCCCTGGAGTTCTGCATCTGCTGACATTTTAATTTTCTCCGAGAAAGTCGACAAACGGCTGCCATCTCCGGGTGAACCCGACCATTGACCCTCTGAAGGTGAACTTTATTTTCTTGAGACTGAGAAACGCAGCCATGTCACTAACCCAGGTCTCTACACTAGGGGGCTTTGAGTCCCTCCACATTAATAAGACCCATCTCCGGGCTACCAGGCAGGCAAAGGCCGAGACGTCAGCATCTTTTGACCTCTGAACTCCCGGCTCTTCTGACACTCCAAAGGTCGCTACCACCTGTGTTTCTAGCACCGTGGACATGATTTGCTGGGCTTCCCGCGCACCTGACCCCTACCCTGAAAAACCTGCTCATCCTAGTCACTGTCATGTACACCCGGTGGACTGCCTTAAATTGTGTCAGGCTGAGCCTGGCACACGATGAGGACGTATTAACCCTGCTTAGGGCATCTGCCCATAGACCATTGCTTTCTCAACTATTTGTTGTACCTGCGCCGGAGCTTTCGGTTTCCTGTGCATGGGCCCATTAATCTCTCTTCTGCCTCAGCCCAGAGCTCCTCACTATTTAAAAAAAAAACACGAATTCATCTTGCCATTCCGCAGTGGATGATCTCACTGCCTCACATTGGGATCTGTGGTGACTGGGTCAAACTCTGGCAGATGAAGGTCAAAAGGGCTTTTAGGAAGATCAATTCAAGATGGCATCAAACATAAAGCAGATTGACAGTCAACCTTGAGGGGAATTCATAGACAATTTGGCAGGGTGTGGAAGGTGAGGCTGGGGTTGGTGTTCCAAACTGAACGGTGTTGGCTAGACTAGCACGAGACTGACCTGCAGACCAACCTCAGGGAATGGGATCATCGGTAGCGAAAGGAGTTTTACAATGATGGCATTGAAGAGTAAGGTTCAGGTTAAGCCTGCTTAATTGCTGGTGCAAATCAATTGTGACAAATTTATTGGCCTGATGTTGATAATTGATCAAGATGCCTCAACGCAATTGGCACGAGACAGGTTCTCATGTTGTACTATGTTACAGGAAGGGCAACAATTGTTGGCTTACAGCAGCCAGACATTTAAAATTGTTGAATAAAGTGTCTTATTACAGATGTAGAAGTTTGTGGTTGGACACAAACAAACCACTTTTACTCCCTGTGCACTGAGTACACAAATTCACTCCTTCTGAGAAATGTTGCCATGGAGTAAATACAAAAGCCCCACAAAGTGGAAAAGTCATTACTGCTCAGTATCTTACCAATGACGAACAACAGCTAAATTGATAAATATTTTTATTTCCATATTTAGCAAGAGAAAAACCAAATTAGCCACAGGGCTTCCCAAATCCCAGTCAGTCCAGGGTGAGCTTGTCAAACAGGTACTCTCCCGTGCCATTCTCAGGGGCTCCCAGTCTCTTCAGGTTGGTGATGTGATCTCCGAGCTTCTTGATCATCTTCACTTGTTCATCCAAGTAGTGAGTCTCCAGGAAGTCACAAAGCTGAAAGAAAGAGGAAGTAATTAGCATCCAGCAGGATGTATCAATTATGAACTAGATTTCCTCAGATGAAGGGGTCAGTGATTGAAGTGCTTCTATTCCAGAATTACTGGGGCAACAGAAACACATGTCCTTTCTCTTTAGCAGTCCCCTGAAAAAGCCCATGATCCACCCCAATAAGTGTAAGTTAGATGTCTAGAGATTGTGGGACAGGAACATTCACCATTCAAGTTACCCAAAAGTGTAAATGAAAACAATTCACTCACATGAGGGTCGGTGTTCCCAGAGGAGAGTTTGTGCAGATCCAGCAGACTCTGGTTCACATTCTTCTCCATCTGCAGAGCTCTCTGCATTGCCTCCAGACCATTGCTCCACTCATCCTGCTCTGGTTTCTGGAGATGAGGAAAGGAAGGAAATCCCACCAGCAAACAGTTGGATTAAATTGGTAATTAGTTTCCCCCAGTTGAAGCTTGTGGAATGTTCCAAATAAAAATCTTGCTAATGTCATCAAAAAGCTCTCCCTCCCAACAATTTACAAGATGGTTTCTAATGGCAGTTCGTCCAATTTTTGTACGGGTCCATCATTTTCCATTTCACCTTGTATCTCTTCAGAGCACATTTACAGACCCAGTTTAGCATTGCAAGCATCCACATTCTTAGAATATTTAGTTTGCCAGTTATGTTGATTTCACAAGATGCTTCTACTTCCAAGCACTAACTTCCCCCACCTCTATAGCATCCATTAATCCCCTATTCTCTAGACAGCAGGGAAACCTTATTAGGTCAGGTCAAGCAAGTCGGTTTGTAAAAAGACCAATCCAACCTTGACATCCTCCAGGATGATGCGGCCTCCACGTTTATTCTGGAATTCCATCAGTTTCTCAGCGTGTTCCCGTTCCTCATGTGACTGCTCCTTGAAGAACTCAGCAAAGTGACGCAGGGCAACATCATCCCGGTCAAAGTAAGAGAACTGCAGGGAGATGAAAAAAAGGATAAGAGTCAGTTCAGGCAGATCTTACCCAGCCATAGAAAATCCAGAATTATGGGAGAGCATATTCTCTCAATACCTTGTTTAAAAGACCATTCAGCCCATCATGTCACACTGGTTCTATCAAAACAAATATTAAATGATGCAATGCCATTCCACGCTCCCTGCACATATATTCATCTGATGCCCTCTCAAACACCTCATTTCACACAGCACACTTGGACTCAAACCACTCTAGGGATAGTTTTGCAGTTCACTAGTGCCCTCGTTCTTGATCCTTTAGGAATGGGAACAGTTCCTCCCCATTTATTCCTGACCAGCTGCACAATTTCGTAACATCTCTCCCAAGGCAAGCAGTCCCCAATTGCTCATCCCTGGAACCTCTTGTAAATCTTATCTGGACGCTCTCCACAACCTCCTTTATGGGGGTAAGGTTCTAGCATACTATTTTGTCCTAATGATTATTTAGTTATATTGAAACCCTGTGGAAGAGTTAGCAAGGGTACTTGGCTGTATTAGAAGACACAAATCTTCAGTAATATTTCTTCAAAGAAACAATTACAGCTATCAAACTGCATTTAAACCAACAACAAAATAGTTGACTTCACCCATTTGACACATACCTGTTGTCCAGCTTTAATTGGAGGACAATTTAGTCAGGATTTAAGTCCTTCATTCAATTAGATAAAAACTACCAGAACCAATGTCTAACTAATTGGTTACTTAATTGTTTTTATTTCCAATTTCAAAATATTGATTAGGTTTCTATAATCTTTAGTTACAAGCTTACAAACCCTAATTTCAGATATGAATGCCTAGAGTAACTCCGTTAGAGGGAACAGTCAGTGTAATGAGTTCTACTGTAAGTTAACATTCACTGGATGAAGTCTAGAGAGAATTTGAGATACTAAAACCAATTCATTACCCAAGAAAAGAAATTTGCTCAGAATATGATATCACAAGCTCAAATTCAAAGGAGGATCACAAACAAAGCTCACCATGGAAAGGTAAACATAGGAGGAATAGAGCTCCAGGTTGATCTGCTTGTTAACAGCATCCTCACAGTCCTTGTGGTAGTTCTGACGCACTTGGGATGCCATCTTCACTATTACTGCTCAATGTTACTTAGAAAGTTCTCAAACTGAGCCTTCCTACCATGAGTTCTTGTATTTGTACAACTGGGACATCCTGCATGCAAATAGGGAATGACATCACCAATGATGATTGCCAATCCCCGATAGCCAATCAGGAATCAGCCATCAATCCGGTTACCAATTAATAAAGGGGAGGGGGTGGAGTGCAATATCCGGAGCCAATCAGACCTTTGGAAAGCAGGCAGATTTGGATGATTGCAATGTAGGAACAGGAGGAGGAGGCCATTCAGCCCATCAAGCCTGTTCAACCATTCAATTGGCGGCACAGTAGCGCAGTGGTTAGCCCTGTTCCTTCAAAGCGCCAGGGACCCAAATTCGATCCCTGGCTTGGGGTCACTGTCTGTGCGGAGTGTGCACGTGAGTGTGCACGTTCTCTCCGTGTCTGCGTGGGTTTCCTCCGGGTGCTCCGGTTTCCTCTCACAAGTCCCGAAAGACGTGTTTGTTAGGTGAATTGGACATTCTGAATTCTCCCTCTGTGTACCCGAACAGGCGCCGGAGTGTGGCGACTAGGAGCTTTTCACAGTAACTTTATTGCAGTGTTAATGTAAGCCTACTTGTGACAATAAAGTGTAGTATTATTATTATCATGGCTGTTCCGATTTTAGGTGCCGTGTGTCCACTTGGGTTCCATATACCTTCATCCCCTAACCTAACAATAACCTATAGGGTGCGATTTAACATGAAAAAGACAGAGTCCCGTTTTGGGCACGTACGGCGGGGTGTTTCTTGGCATCTGAAGCACCGAGCACGACCCCGCTATCTAACGGGACTCTGCTGATTTTTTGGCCTCGGTGAGGGACGTCCAGCCGAGGCCACACTTACCTTAATTTCCTGCACTGACTAGCTCAGCTCGCCCACCGTGGCCTTCAGACCCCCATTGCCCCAACCTACCTCTTAGGGGCTCCCCAAGCACCCCTTTCCCCCCCCCCCCCCTCCCCTCTCACCCCACCTCTTCAGGGGAGGGCTCTCCTGGGCCCGATCCCAGGCATGGGCAACCTGGCACCCGGACACATAGGCAGTGCCACCCTGGCAATGCCCCTGCCATCCTGGCTGTGCCACTGGCCTCCTGGCAGTGCACCTGCCATCCTGGCCATGCCACTGGCCTCCTGGCAGTGCCAGGGTGCCCAGGTGGCGTTGCCAAGTGTGGCCCAAGTGCCAGCAGGAGCGTCAAGGTACCGAGAGGCCGACCATCTGGGGGCCTCCAATGGGCTGGGAGACCCCCCCCCCCCCCCCCCCCAGGTGCCATGTTTGTATGGACCAATACTAAACAGGGCCATGGCGAGGTGTCCCAGGACCAAACCCAGATTGCAACGCCTCGAAAGATTTTGTTAAATCTCACGAGGCGTTCCGGAGCAAGATTAAATGGCCCCATTGCATCACCAAGTCAGGCGCGACGAGGCCATTGTATCGTGTCCACAGTCTCCATTCTGAAATATTTGTTTGATATCAGCATTTTGGAGCGGTGGCCCCATAAAGTGGTCTGTTCCTTTGTGAAGAAATGGTCAAGGTGCAACCTTCAGAGAATAGACCCTGTCCAAGAGGAAATAGCCTCTGTCTATCTACCTAACTATATACATTAATCATCCCTTTATCTTTAATACACAAGGGATTGCTACTATGCAAATTGTCCTCATCATTTAACCTGTTTAGCTCCTGTGTCCTTCCGGAGAATCTGCTACATCTCCTCCAAAGTTAAATTATCAGAACTGAATGCAGCTCTTCAGATGTCAGGCAGAGATTTACACAACTGTAGCAAAAATCTCCATCACTTTACATCCCAAACAAGGGCGGCACGGTAGCACAGTGGTTAGAACAGTTGCGTCACAGTTGCTTCACAGCACCAGGGTCCCAGGTTTTGATTCCCGGCTTGGGTCACTGTCTGTGTGGAGTCTGCTCGTTCTCCCCGTGTCTGCGTGGGTTTCCTCCGGATGCTCCGGTTTCCTCCCACAGTCCAAAGATGTGCGGGTTCGGTGGATTGGCCGTGCTAAATTGCCCCTTAGTGTCCAACAAAAACGTTGGGTGGCGTTACTAGGTTACAGGGATAGGGTGGATGTGGACCTACGTAGGGTGCTCTTTCCAAGGGCTGAAGCAGACTCAATGGGCTGAATGGCGTCTTTATGCACTGTAAATTATATGATCCATCATTCCATTTGCTTTTTCATGTTAAAAAAAAATCTTTATTAAGGTATTTGAAATTTTTTTGAAAAATAACATAGACAATGGCATCAAAATGGTATAATAAACATTTCTCCCCCCCCCCCCCAATCTCAATCTTCACCCACCCCAACAACAAGCGGGCCCTCATCTCCCCCCCATCCGCCCATATCCCACCCCTCATCCCCCCATCGCCCCCCCTCATGCCTCCCATCCCCCATCCCCCAATATCCCCCCTCATCCCACCCCCCTCCTCATCCCCCACACCCCCAATTCCCCCCCTCATCCCTCCCGCCCCCAATTCCCCCCCTCCTCACCCCCCTGGAATTCTGCATCTGCTGACATTTTAATTTTCTCCGAGAAAGTTGACGAACGGCTGCCACCTCCGGGTGAACCCGACCATTGACCCTCTTAAGGTGAACTTTATTTTCTTGAGAGCTGCGAAACCCAGCCATGTCACTAACCCAAGTCCCTCCACATTAATAAGATCCATCTCCGGGCTACCAGGGAGGCAAAGGCCGAGACTTCAGCCTCTTTTGACCTCTGAACTCCCGGCTCTTCTGACACTCCAAAGATCGCGGCCTCTGGACTCGGCCCCACCCATGTTTTTAGCACCGTGGACATTGCCTTAGCAAAACCCACTGAGCTTCAGGTATGGCCAAAACACGTGGACATGATTTGCTGGGCTTCCCTCTACCCCGAAAAACCTGCTCATCCTAGCCACTGTCATGTACGCCCGGTGGACTACCTTAAATTGTACCAGGCTGAGCCTGGCACACGATGAGGTATTAACCCTGCTTAGGGCATCTGCCCATAGACCATTGCTTTTTCAACTATTTGTTGTACCTGCGCAGGAGCTTTCGGTTTCCTATGCATGGGCCCATTAATCTCTCTTCTGCCTCAGCCCAGAGCTCCTCACTATTTAAAAAAGACCACTGATTCATCTTGCCATTCCGGAGTGGATGATCTCACATTGGGATATGTGGTGACTGAGTCAAACTCGGGCAGATGAAGGTCAAAGGGCTTTTAGGAAGATCAATTCAAGATGGCATCAAACATAAAGCAGATTGACAGCCAATCTTGAGGGGAGTTCATAGACAATTTGGCAGGGTGTGGAAGGTGAGGCTGGGGTTGGTGTTCCAAACTGAACGGTGTTGGCTAGACTAGCACAAGACTGACCTGCAGACCAACCTCAGGGTATGGGATCATCGGTAGCAAAAGGAGTTTTACAATGATGGCATTGAAGAGTAAGGTTCAGGTTAAGCCTGCGTAATTGCTGGTGCAAATCAATTGTGACAAATTTATTGGCCTGATGTTGGTAATTGATCAAGATGCCTCAACGCAATTGGCATGAGACAGGTTCTCATGTTGTACTATGTTACAGGAAGGGCAACAATTGTTGGCTTTCAGCAGCCAGACATTTAAAATTGTTGAATAAAGTGTCTTATTACAGATGTAGAAGTTTGTGGTTGGACACAAACAAACCACTTTTACTCCCTGTGCACTGAGTACACAAATTCACTCCTTCTGAGAAATGTTACCATGGAGTAAATACAAAAGCCCCACAAAGCTTGCAAATTGAAGTAAACACAAGCCAAGAAATATAGAAGTGGAAAAGTCATTACTGCTCAGTATCTGACCATTGAAGAACAACAGCTAAATTGATAAATATTTTTATTTCCATATTTAGCAAGAGAAAAACCAAATTAGCCACAGGGCTTCCCAAATCCCAGTCAGTCCAGGGTGAGCTTGTCAAACAGGTACTCTCCCGTGCCATTCTCAGGGGCTCCCAGTCTCTTCAGGTTGGTGATGTGATCTCCGAGCTTCTTGATCATCTTCACTTGTTCATCCAAGTAGTGAGTCTCCAGGAAGTCACAAAGCTGAAAGAAAGAGGCGAAGGTAATTAGCATCCAGTAGGATGCATCAATTATTAACTAGATTTCCTCAGATGAAGGGGTCAGTGATTGACGTGCTTCTATTCCAGAATTACTGGGGCAACGTGTCCTTTCCCCATTAGCAGACCCCTGAAAAAGCCCATGAACCATCCCAATAAGTGCAAGTTAGATGTCTAGAGATTGTGGGACAGGAACATTCACCATTCAAGTTAACCAAAAGTGTAAATGAAAACAATTCACTCACATGAGGGTCAGTGTTCCCAGAGGAGAGTTTGTGCAGATCCAGCAGACTCTGGTTCACATTCTTCTCCATCTGCAGAGCCCTCTGCATTGCCTCCAGACCATTGCTCCACTCATCCTGCTCTGGTTTCTGGAGATGAGGAAGGAAATCCCACCAGCAAACAGTTGGATTAAATTGGTAATTAGTTTCCCCCAGTTCAAGCTTGTGGAATGTTCCAAATAAAAATCTTGCTAATGTCATCAAAAAGCTCTCCCTCCCCACAATTTACAAGATGGTTTCTAATGGCAATTCCTCCAATTTTTGTACGAGTCCATCATTTTCCATTTCACCTTGTATCTCTTCAGAGCACATTTACAGAGCCCAGTTTAGCATTGCAAGCATCCACATTCTTAGAATATTTAGTTTGCCAGTTATGTTGATTTCACAAGATGCTTCTACTTCCAAGCACTAACTTCCCCCCACCTCTGTAGCATCCATTAATCCCCTATTCTCTAGACAGCAGGGAAACCTTATTAGGTCAGGTCAAGCAAGTCGGTTTGTAAAAAGACCAATCCAACCTTGACATCCTCCAGGATGATGCGGCCTCCACGTTTATTCTGGAATTCCATCAGTTTCTCAGCGTGTTCCCGTTCCTCATGCGACTGCTCCTTGAAGAACTCAGCAAAGTGACGCAGGGCAACATCATCCCGGTCAAAGTAAGAGAACTGCAGGGAGATGAAAAAAGGATAAGAGTCAGTTCAGGCAGATCTTACCCAGCCATAGAAAATCCAGAATTATGGGAGAGCATATTCTCTCAATACCTTGTTTAAAAGACCATTCAGCCCATCATGTCACACTGGTTCTATCAAAACAAATATTAAATGATGCAATGCCATTCCACCCTCCCTGCACATATATTCATCTGATGCCCTTTCAAACACCTCACTTCACACAGCACACTTGGACTCAAACCACTCTTTAGGGATAGTTTTGCCGTTCACTTGTGCCCTCGTTCTTGATCCTTTAGGAAGGGAACAGTTCCTCCCCATTTATTCCTGACCAGCTGCACAATTTCTTAACATCTCTCCCAAGGCAAGCAGTCCCCAATTGCTCATCCCTGGAACCTCTTGTAAATCTTATCTGGACACTCTCCACAACCTCCTTTATGGGGGTAAGGTTTTCTAGCATACTATTTTGTCCTAATGATTATTTAATTATATTGAAACCCTGTGGAAGAGTTAGCAAGGGTACTTGGCTGTATTAGAAGACACAAATGTTCAGTAATATTTCTTCAAAGAAACAATTACAGCTATTAAACTGCATTTAAGCCAACAACAAAATAGTTGACTTCACCCATTTGACACATACCTGTTCTCCAGCCTCAATTGGAGGACAATTTAGTCAGGATTTAAGTCCTTCATTCAATTAGATAAAAACTACCAGAACCAATGTCTAACTAATTGGTTACTTAATTGTTTTTATTTCCAATTACAAAATATTGATTAGGTTTCTAAAATCTTTAGTTACAAGCTTACAAAACCCTAATTTCAGATATGAATACCTAGAGTAACTCCATTAGAGGGAACAGTCAGTGTAATGAGTTCTACTGTAAGTTAACATTCACTGGATGAAGTCCAGAGAGAATTTGAGATACTAAAACCAATTCATTACCCAAGAAAAGAAATTTGCTCAGAATATGATATCACAAGCTCAAATTCAAAGGAGGATGACAAACAAAGCTCACCATGGAAAGGTAAACATAGGAGGAATAGAGCTCCAGGTTGATCTGCTTGTTAACAGCATCCTCACAGTCCTTGTGGTAGTTCTGACGCACTTGGGAAGCCATCCTCGCTATTACTGCTCAATGTTATTTAGAAAGTTCTCAAACTGAGCCTTCCTACCATGAGTTCTTGTATTTATACAACTGGGACATCCTGCATGCAACTAGGGAATGACATCACCAATGATGATTGCCAATCCCCGATAGCCAATCAGGAATCAGCCATCAATCCGGCCACCAATTAATAAAGGGGAGGGGGTGGAGTGCAATATCCGGAGCCAATCAGAGCTTTGGAAAGCAGGCAGATTTGGATGATTGCAATGTAGGAACAGGAGGAGGAGGCCATTCAGCCCATCAAGCCTGTTCAGCCATTCAATTGGCGGCACAGTAGCACAGTGGTTAGCCCTGTTCCTTCAAAGCGCCAGGGACCCAAATTCGTTCCCTGGCTTGGGGTCACTGTCTGTGCGGAGTGTGCACGTGAGTGTGCACGTTCACTCCGTGTCTGCGTGGGTTTCCTCCGGGTGCTCCGGTTTCCTCTCACAAGTCCCGAAAGACGTGCTTGTGAGGTGAATTGGACATTCTGAGTTTTCCCTCTGTGTACCCGAACAGGTGCCGGAGTGTGGCGACTAGGAGCTTTTCACAGTAACTTTATTGCAGTGTTAATGTAAGCCTACTTGTGACAATAAAGTGTAGTATTATTATTATCATGGCTGTTCCGATTTTTAGTGCCGTGTGTCCACTTGGGTTCCATACACCTTCATCCCCAAACCAAAAAATAACCTATAGGGCGCGATTTAACATGAAAAAGACAGAGTCCCGTTTTGGGCACGTACGGCTGGGTGTTTCTTGCCATCTGCAGCACCGAGCACGATCTCGCTATCTAACGGGACTCTGCTGATTTTTTGGCCTCGGTGAGGGACGCCCAGCCGAGGCCGTACTTACCTTAATTTCCTGCACTGACTAGCTCAGCTCGCCCACCGTGGCCTTCAGATCCCCATTGCCCCAACCTACCTCTTAGGGGCTCCCCAAGCACCCCCCCCCCTCCCCCCCTCACCCCACCTCTTCAGGGGAGGGCTCTCCTAGGCCCGATCCCAGGCATGGGCAACCTGGCACCCGGACACATAGGCAGTGCCACCCTGGCAGTGCCCCTGCCATCCTGGCTGTGCCACTGACCTCCTGGCAGTGCCCCTGCCATCTTGGCTGTGCCACTGGCCTCCTGGCAGTGCCCCTGCCATCCTGGCTGTGCCACTGGCCTCCTGGCAGTGCCAGGGTGCCCAGGTGGCGGTGCCAAGTGTGCCCAAGTGCCAGCAGCAGCGTCAAGGTACCGAGAGGCCGACCAACTGGGGGCCTCCAATGGGCTGGGAGATTCCCCCCCCCCCCAGGTGCCATGTTTGTATGGACCAATACTAAACAGGGCCATGGCGAGGTGTCCCAGGCATGGCCGTTAGGTCCCGGGCCATGGGAGAATGCAGCATCGACAGATTCAAATCAGCCCAATTGCTCATTAAGTGTGTTAATCTGGACCAAACCCAGATTGCAACGTCTCGAAAGATTTTGTTAAATCTCACAAGGCGTTCCGGAGCAAGATTAAATGGCCCCATTACATCACCAAGTCAGGCGCGACGAGGCCATTGTATCGTGTCCACAGTCTCCATTCTGAAATATTTGTTTGATATCAGCATTTTGGAGCGGTGGCCCCATAAAGTGGTCTGTTCCTTTGTGAAGAAATGGTCAATATGCAACCTTCAGAGAATAGACCCTGTCCAAGAGGAAATAGCCTCTGTCTATCTACCTAACTATATACATTAATCATTCCTTTATCTTTAATACACAAGGGATTGCTACTATGCAAATTGTCCTCATCATTTAACCTGTTTAGCTCTGGTGTCATTCTGGAGAATCTGCTACATCTCCTCCAAAGTTAAATGATCAGAACTGAATGCAGCTCTTCAGATGTCAGGCAGAGATTTACACAACTGTAGCAAAAATCTCCATCACTTTACATTCCCAAACAAGGGCGGCACGGTAGCACAGTGGTTAGCACAGTTGCGTCACAGTTGCTTCACAGCACCAGGGTCCCAGGTTTCGATTCCCGGCTTGGGTCACTGTCTGTGTGGAGTCTGCACATCCTCCCCGTGTGTGCGGGGTTTCCTCTGGGTGCTCCGGTTTCCCCCCACAGTCCAAAGATGTGCGGTTCGGTGGATTGGCCGTGTTACCCGTGGGGTTACTAGGTTACAGGGATAGGGTGGAGGTGTGGACCTACGTAGGGTGCTCTTTCCAAGGGCTGATGCAGACTCAATGGGCTGAATGGCCTCTTTATGCACTGTAAATTATATGATCTATTTGCTTTTTCTTTTTAAAACAAATATCTTTATTAAGGTATTTGAAAATGTTTAGAAAATAACATAGACAATGACATCAAAATGGTATAATAAACATTTCTCCCCCCCCCCCATCTCAATCTTCACCCACCCCAACAACAAGCGGGCCCTCATCTCCCCCCTCATCCCCCCCTCATCCCACCCCCTCATCCACCATCCCTCCTCACCTCACCCCCCTCACTCCCCCCTCATTCTCCCATCGCCCCACCACCCCATCCCCACCCCCCAATTCCCCCCCTCATCTCCCCCTCCTCATCCCCACCCCCCAATTCCCCCCTCATCCCACCCCCTCATCCCACCCCCCTCATCCCCCACCCCCCAATTCCCCCCTCATCACACCCCCCTCAATTCCCGCCCTCATCCCTCCCTCCCCCAATTCCCCCCTCCTCTTCCCCCCAATTCCCCCCCTTATCCCACTCCCCTCATCCCCCACCCCCCCAATTCCCCCCTCATCCCACCCCCCTCAATTCCCCCCCTCATCCCACTCCCCCCCCCAATTCCCCCCCTCATCCCACTCCCCTCATTACCCCCCCTCATCCCACCTCCCTCAATTCCCCCCTCATCCCATCGCCCTCATCCCCCCCCCCCCACTCCCCTGGAATTCTGCATCTGCTGACATTTTAATTTTCTCCGAGAAAGTTGACGAATGGCTGCCACCTCCGGGTGAACCCGGCCATTGACCCTCTTAAGGTGAACTTTATTTTCTCGAGACTGAGAAACCCAGCCATGTCACTAACCCAGGTCTCTACATTCGGGGGCTTCGAGCCCCTCCACATTAATAAGACCCGTCTCCGGGCTACCAGGCAGGCAAAGGCCAAGACGTCAACCTCTTTTGACCTCTGAACTCCCGGCTCTTCTGGCACTCCATAGATCGCTACCTCCGGACTCAGCACCACCTGTGTTTTTAACACCGTGGACATTGCCTTAGCAAAACCCTGCCAAAACCCACTAAGCTTCAGGTATGCCCAAAACACATGGACATGATTTGCGGGGCTTCCCACGTACCTCACGCGTCCTCTACCCCAAATAACCTGCACATCCTAGTCACTGTCATGTGTGCCCGGTGGACTATATCAGACACACAATGAGGACATATTAACCGTGCTTACAGCATCCACCCATTGCTTTTTCAACTATTTGCTGTACCTGCACAGGAGCCCATTAATCTCTCTCTTCTGCCTCAGCACAGAGCTCCTCACTCTTTAAAAAAGAACACTGATTCATCTTGCCATTCCGGAGTGGATGATCTCACTTCCTCACATTGAGATATGCGGTGACTGGGTAAAACTGTGGCGGATGAAGGTCAAAGGGCTTGTGAGAAGATCAATTCAAGATGACATCAAACATAAAGCAGGTTGACAGTCAATCTTGAAGGGAATTCATAGACAATTTGGCAGGGTGTGGAAGGTGAGGCAGGGGTTGGTATTCCAAACTGAACAGTGTTGGCTAGAATAGCACGAGACTGACCTGCAGACCAAACTCAGGGAATTGGCTCATCTGTAGCATGGCAAGTGGCAGTAGACATGGGAATGCCAATTCAACTCTTACTTTACTCGTGAAGTGTGAAAGGAGTTTTACAATGATGGCATTGAAGAGTAAGGTTCAGCCTGCATGATTGTTGGTGCAAATCAATCGTGACAAATTTATTGGCCTGATGTTGATAATTGATTGAGATGCCTCAAAGCAACTGGCCTGAGACAGGTTTTTAATGTTCTACCATGTTACAGGAAGGGCAACAATTGTTGGCTTATAGCAGCTAGAGCCCAGGTAGACATTTAAAATTATTGAATAAATTGTCTGATTACAGATGTAGAAGTTTGTGGTTGGACACAAACAAACCACTTTTACTCCCTATGCACTGAGTACACAAATTCACTCCTTCTGAGAAATGTTACCATGGAGTAAATACAAAAGCCCCACAAAGCTTGCAAATTGAAGTAAACACAAGCCAAGAAATATAGAAGTGGAAAAGTAATTACTGCTCAGTATCTGACCATTGAAGAACAACTAAATTCATAAATATTTTTATTTCCATATTTAGCAAGAGAAAAACCAAATTAGCCACAGGGCTTCCCAAATCCCAGTCAGTCCAGGGTGAGCTTGTCAAACAGGTACTCTCCCGTGCCATTCTCAGGGGCTCCCAGTCTCTTCAGGTTGGTGATGTGATCTCCGAGCTTCTTGATCATCTTCACTTGTTCATCCAAGAAGTGAGTCTCCAGGAAGTCACAAAGCTGAAAGAAAGAGAAGTAATTAGCATCCAGTAGGATGTCCTTTCTCCATTAGCAGACCCCTGAAAAAGTCCATGATCCATCCCAATAAGTGTACGTTAGATGTCTAGAGAGTGTGGGACAGGAACATTCACCATTAAGTTACCCAAAAGTGTAAATGTAAACAATTCACTCACATGAGGGTCGGTGTTCCCAGAGGAGAGTTTGTGGAGATCCAGCAGACTCTGGTTTACATTCTTCTCCATCTGCAGAGCTCTCTGCATTGCCTCCAGACCATTGCTCCACTCATCCTGCTCTGGTTTCTGGAGATGAGGAAAGGAAGGAAATCCCACCAGCAAACAGTTAGATTAAATTGGTCATTAGTTTCCCCCAGTTCAAGCTTGTGGAATGTCCCAAATAAAAATCTTGCTAATGTCATCAAAAAGCTCTCCCTCCCCACAATTTACAAGATGGTTTCTAATGGCAATTCGTCCAATTTTTGAACGAGTCCATCATTTTCCATTCCACCCTGTATCTCTTCAGAGCACATTTACAGAGCCCAGTTTAGCATTGCAAGCATCCACATTCTTAGAATATTTAGTTTGCCAGTTATGTTGATTTCACAATATGCTTCTACTTCCAAGCACTAACTTCGCCCACCTCTGTAGCATCCATTAATCCCCTATTCTCTAGACAGCAGGGAAACCTTATTAGGTCAGGTCAAGCTAGTCGGTTTGTAAAAAGACCAATCCAACCTTGACATCCTCCAGGATGATGCGGCCTCCACGTTTATTCTGGAATTCCATCAGTTTCTCAGCGTGTTCCCGTTCCTCATGCGACTGCTCCTTGAAGAACTCAGCAAAGTGACGCAGGGCAACATCATCCCGGTCAAAGTAAGAGGACTGCAGGGAGATGAAAAAAAGATAAGAGTCAGTTCAGGCAGATCTTACCCAGCCATAGAAAATCCAGAATTATGGGAGAGCATATTCTCTCAATACCTTTTTAAAAGACCATTCAGCCCATCATGTCACACTGGTTCTATCAAAACAAATATTAAATGATGCAATGCCATTCCACCCTCCCTGCACATATATTCATCTGATGCCCTCAAACACCTCATTTCACACAGCACACTTGGACTCAAACCACTCTTTAGGGATAGTTTTGCAGTTCACTTGTGCCCTCGTTCTTGATCCTTTAGGAATGGGAACAGTTCCTCCCCATTTATTCCTGACCAGCTGCACAATTTCTTAACATCTCTCCCAAGGCAAGCAGTCCCCAATTGCTCATCCCTGGAACCTCTCTTGTAAATCTTATCTGGACGCTCTCCACAACCTCCTTTATGGGGGGGGCAAGGTTTTCTAGCATACTATTTTGTCCTAATGATTATTTAATTATATTGAAACCCTGTGGAAGAGTTAGCAAGGGTACTTGGCTGTATTAGAAGACACAAATCTTCAGTAATATTTCTTCAAAGAAACAATTACAGCTATCAAACTGCATTTAAGCCAACAAAATAGTTGACTTCACCCATTTGACACATATCTGTTCTCCAGCTTTAATTGGAGGACAATTTAGTCAGGATTTAAGTCCTTCATTCAATTAGATAAAAACTACCAGAACCAATGTCTAACTAATTGGTTACTTAATTGTTTTTATTTCCAATTTCAAAATTGATTAGGTTTCTAAAATCTTTAGTTACAAGTTTACAAAACCCTAATTTCAGATACAAATACCTAGAGTAACTCCATTAGAGGGAACAGTCAGTGTAATGAGTTCTACTGTAAGTTAACATTCACTGGATGAAGTCCAGAGAGAATTTGAGATACTAAAACCAATTCATTACCCAAGAAAATAAATTTGCTCAGAATATGATATCACAAGCTCAAATTCAAAGGAGGATCACAAACAAAGCTCACCATGGAAAGGTAAACATAGGAGGAATAGAGCTCCAGGTTGATCTGCTTGTTAACAGCATCCTCACAGTCCTTGTGGTAGTTCTGACGCACTTGGGAAGCCATCCTCGCTATTACTGCTCAATGTTATTTAGAAAGTTCTCAAACTGAGCCTTCCTACCATGAGTTCTTGTATTTATACAACTGGGACATCCTGTATGCAAATAGGGAATGACATCACCAATGATGATTGCCAATCCCCGATAGCCAATCAGGAATCGGCCATCAATCCGGCCACCAATTAATAAAGGGGAGGGGGTGGTGTGCAATATCCGGAGCCAATCAGAGCTTTGGAAAGCAGGCGGATTTGGATGATTGCAATGCAGGAACAGGAGGAGGAGGCCATTCAGCCCATTAAGCCTGTTCAGCCATTCAATTGGCGGCACGGTAGCACAGTGGTTAGCCCTGTTCCTTCAAAGCGCCAGGGACCCAAATTCGATCCCTGGCTTGGGTCACTGTCTGTGCGGAGTGTGCACGTGAGTGTGCACGTTCTCTCCGTGTCTGCGTGGGTTTCCTTCGGGTGCTCCGGTTTCCTCTCACAAGTCCCGAAAGACGTGCTTGTGAGGTGAATTGGACATTCTGAGTTTTCCCTCTGTGTACCCGAACAGGCGCCGGAGTGTGGCGACTAGGAGCTTTTCACAGTAACTTTATTGCAGTGTTAATGTAAGCCTACTTGTGACAATAAAGAGTATTATTATTATTATCATGGCTGTTCCGATTTTTAGTGCCGCGTGTCCACTTGGGTTCCATATGCCTTCATTCCCTTACCTAACAAAAACCTATAGGGCGCGATTTAACATGAAAAAAACAGAGTCCCGTTTTGGGCACGTACGGTGGGGTGCTTCTTGGCATCTGCAGCACCGAGCACGACCCCGCTATCTAACGGGACTCTGCTGCTTTTCTGGCCTCGGTGAGGGACGTCCATCCGAGGCCGCACTTACCTTAATTCCCTGCACTGCTGAGTTCAGCTCGCCCACCGTGGCCTTCAGATCCACATTGCCCCAACCTACCTCTTAGGGGCTCCCCAAGCACCCCCCCCCCCCCCCCCCCCACCCCATCCCACCCTCACCCCACCTCTTCAGGGGAGGGCTCTCCTGGGCCCGATCCCAGGCATGGGCAACCTGGCACCCGGACACATAGGCAGTGCCACCCTGGCAATGCCCCTACCATCCTGGATGTGCCACTGGCCTCCTGGCAGTGCCTCTGCCATCCTGGCCATGCCACTGGCCTCCTGGCAGTGCCAGGGTGCCCAGGTGACGGTGCCAAGTGTGCCCAAGTGCCAGCAGGAGCGTCAAGGTACCGAGAGGCCGACCATCTGGGGGCCTCCAATGGGCTGGGAGACTCTCCCCCCCCCCCCCCCCCCCCCCCAGGTGCCATGTTTGTAAGGACCAATACTAAACAGGGCCATGGCGAGGTGTCCCACGCACGGCCGTTAGGTCCCGGGCCATGGGAGAATGCAGCATCGACAGATTCAAATAAGCCCAATTGCTCATTAAGTGTGTTAATCTGGGCCAAACACAGATTGCAAAGTCTCGAAAGATTTTGTTAAATCTCACGAGGCGTTCCGGAGCAAGATTAAATAGCCCCATTACATCACCAAGTCAGGCGCGACGAGGTCATTGTATCGTGTCCACAGTCTCCATTCTGAAATATTTGTTTGATATCAGCATTTTGGAGCAGTGGCCCCATAAAGTGGTCTGTTCCTTTGTGAAGAAATGGTCAAGGTGCAACATTCAGAGAATAGACCCTGTCCAAGAGGAAATAGCCTCTGGCTATCTACCTAACTATATACATTAATCATCCCTTTACCTTTAATACACAAGGGATTGCTACTATGCAAATTGTCCTCATCATTTAACCTGTTTAGCTCTGGTGTCATTCCGGAGAATCTGCTACATCTCCTCCAAAGTTAAATGATCAGAACTGAATGCAGCTCTTCAGATGTCAGGCAGAGATTTACACAACTGTAGCAAAAATCTCCATCACTTTACATCCCAAACAAGGGCGGCACGGTAGCACAGTGGTTAGCACAGTTGCGTCACAGTTGCTTCACAGCACCAGGGTCCAGGTTCGATTCCTGGCTTGGGTCACTGTCTGTGCGGAGTCTGCAGGTTCTCCCCGTGTCTGCGTGGGTTTCCTCCGGGTGCTCCGGTTTCCCCCACAGTCCGAAGATGTGCGGGTTCGGTGGATTGGCCGTGTTACCCGTGGGGTTACTACGTTACAGGGATGGGGTGGAGGTGTGGACCTACGTAGGGTGCTCTTTCCAAGGGCTGATGCAGGCTCAATGGGCTGAATGGCCTCTTTATGCACTGTAAATTATATGATCCATCATTCCATTTGCTTTTTCTTTTTAAAACAAATAACTTTATTAAGGTATTTGAAAATTTTTAGAAAAATAACATAGACAATGACATCAAAATGGTATAATAATCATTTCTCCCCCCTCCCCCCATCTCAATCTTCACCCACCCCAACAACAAGCGGGCCCTCATCTCCCCCCATCCCCCCCTCATCCTTCCCCATCACCCCACCCCCTCATTCTCCCATGTCCCCACCACCCCATTCCCCCATGTCCCCACCACCCCATTCCCCACCCCCCCAATTCCCCCCTCAACCCTCCCTCATCACCCACCCCCCAATTTCCCCCTTCAACCCTCCCTCATCCCCCACCCCCCAATTTCCCCCTTCAACCCTCCCTCCCCCAATTACCCCCCCTCACCACCCCTGGAATTCTGCATCTGCTGACATTTTAATTTTCTCCGAGAAAGTTGACGAATGGCTGCCACCTCCGGGTGAACCCGACCATTGACCCTCTGAAGGTGAACTTTATTTTCTCGAGACTGAGAAACCCAGCCATGTTGCTAACCCAGGTCTCTCCACTCGGGGGCTTCGAGCCCCTCCACATTAATAAGACCCGTCTCCGGGCTACCAGGCAGGCAAAGGCCGAGACGTCAGCCTCTTTTGACCTCTGAACTCCCGGCTCTTCTGACACTCCAAAGGTCGCTACCACCTGTGTTTTTAGCACCGTGGACATTGCCTTAGCAAAACCAGTGGACATGATTTGCTGGGCTTCCCACGCACCTGTCCTCTACCCCGAAAAACCTGCTCATCCTAGTCATGTCTGCCCGGTGGACTGCCTTATGTATCAGGCTGAGCCTGGCACACGATGAGGAGGTATTAACCCTGCTTAGGGCATCCACCCCTAGACCATTGCTTTTTCAACTATTTGTTGTACCTGCGCCAGAGCTTTCGGTTTCCTGTGCATGGGCCCATTAATCTCTCTACTGCCTCAGCCCAGAGCTCCGCACTATTTAAAAAAGAACACGGATTCATCTTGCCATTCCAGAGTGGATGATCGCACTTTGGGATATGTGGTGACTGGGTCAAACGCAGGCAGATGAAGGTCAAAGGGCTTTTGGGAAGATCAATTCAAGATGGCATCAAACATAAAGCAGGTTGACAGTCAATCTTGAGGGGAATTCATAGACAATTTGGCAGGGTGTGGAAGGTGAGGCTGGGGTTGGTGTTCCAGACTGAACGGTGTTGGCTAGACTAGCACGAGACTGACCTGCAGACCAACCTCAGGGAATTGGCTCATCTGTAGCATGGCGAGCGGCAGTAGGCTTAAAGTGTCTTATTACTTATGTAGAAGCTTGTGGTTGGACACAAACAAACCACTTTTACTCCCTATGCACTGAGTACACCAACTCGCTCCTTCTGAGAAATGTTACCATGGAGTAAATCAGCCCCACAAAGCTTACAAATTGAAGTAAACACAAGCCAAGAAATATAGAAGTGGAAAAGTCCTTACTGCTCGGTATCTTACCAATGAAGAACAACAGCTAAATTGATAAATATTTTTATTTCCATATTTAGCAAGAGAAAAACCAAAATTAGCCACAGGGCTTCCCAAATCCCAGTCAGTCCAGGGTGAGCTTGTCAAACAGGTACTCTCCTGTGCCATTCTCAGGGGCTCCCAGTCTCTTCAGGTTGGTGATGTGATCTCCGAGCTTCTTGATCATCTTCACTTGTTCATCCAAGTAGTGAGTCTCCAGGAAGTCACAAAGCTGAAAAAGACAAAGCAGCATTTTATGTCCAGCGGTAGATATAGGAATGTGGGAGCTTCCCTCCAGACGGATGGTTAGACGTCAATGTTATTACATCCCAGGAAACTGGTGTAAGACCCATTTCACCCAACCCCTCCCATCAGCAGAAGCAAAGCCATTAGGTTTGGAGATCCTCAAAATAGTTTTAAGTCCTACAAAAGGTTATGAACTCCAATATAACCCCCAGAAAACAAAAAGAGAACTCACATGAGGGTCAGTGTTCCCAGAGGAGAGTTTGTGCAGATCCAGCAGACTCTGGTTCACATTCTTCTCCATCTGCAGAGCTCTCTGCATTGCCTCCAGACCATTGCTCCACTCATCCTGCTCTGGTTTCTGAAAGGGGAAAGGCAGACAGCTCACAACCAATGGATTCAACACAATACATGAGAAAATGAGAGAACAGAATTAAAAAGCAAGTATGCCAAAATAATTGTTAATTTAGTTAATCAAAAAGGGTCACTGCTTAGGAAAGCATTTATGCCCATTCCCAACTGTCCACAAGGTGACATGAGCCACCTTCTACAGTTCATCATGTAGAGAAATTGCCAAGGCAAAACAGGATCATAACCAACACCTGTTAAAAGGATTAAATGAATCACAAGAATCTAGAATTAAACCTTAGCATTAATATCACCATCAGGTGGTGAGGGTGATGGGGGTGACCCATTGCAGATACCCGTTAACTCAAACCTTGACATCCTCCAGGATGACACGGCCTCCACGTTTATTCTGGAATTCCATCAGTTTCTCAGCGTGTTCCCGTTCCTCATGTGACTGCTCCTTGAAGAACTCAGCAAAGTGACGCAGGGCAACATCATCCCGGTCAAAGTAAGAGGACTGCAGGTAGAGACACAATGGAAAGGGAGAGTCAGGTCTGGTTCAAATCCCATCCATGGTCAGCTTAAAATAGCAGCAATAGATCATTTTTAAGTAGTCCCTTAATGAGCAATCAGATACAGGATCATTGCTTGCTTGGTGGATGGAGAATTCAATAGTGGTTACTCTTTTTAGAAAAGGGGAGTTTGTCCAATTAATGAATCTAAACTTCCATGGAGACCTGGCATTCATTTCAGACTTACAGGGTCAAGTTATTACAGAGTAGTCACTTTGTAACATTCACTGGGAAAACTACATTCTAAAGCCAATTCATTGACCTAGGAGAACTATAGCTGGCTCAGAACAAACTATTTGCCAGAAGTACAAAACTCAACAGGAAGTAAATATAACTCACACTCAATCTTTTCTGCACTCTCCCCATTCACATCTTTTTGATAAAGGGGTTAGTTAGCTGCTTAAGAAAGGCTTTGCTGCAAATCAATTTTCCTCACTACAGAAACCCCGTGGAAGAGTTAAACAAGGGTACCTAGTTGTATTAGAAAAACATTAGCAGCAACAATAAGGATTAATTAATTACCCAATAACATGTATTTATTTTCAATTTGAAAAGATTAAACCAGGTTTATGAATCTTTAGTTACAAACATACTAACTTCTAGAGCTAGTTTCTGTTTGTGAATACCTCAGGGCATCTTTGAAAGAGGAAACCATTGTTGTGACAAGGTCCATTGCTAATTAACATTCACTGGGTGGAATTCAGGGAATGTTCACCCAATAAAAGAATTGATTTGCTTAAAATATAATGACAACACAACCTCAAATTTGAAGTAGGATCATAAATGCAAAACTCACCATGGAGAGGTAAACATAGGAGGAATAGTGCTCCAGGTTGACCTGCTTGTTAACAGCATCCTCACAGTCCTTGTGGTAGTTCTGACACACTTGGGAAGCCATCTTCACTGCTACTATCACCTAGAAAGTTCTAGAACTGACCCTCCCCAACACAAGCTCTTGTATTTATACATCTGGGACATCCTGCATTCAGACAGGGAATGACATCACCAATGATGATTGGCAATCACTGATAGCCAATCAGGACTCTGCCATGAATCCAGGCACCAATTGACAAAGGAGAGGGGCTGGAGTGCGATACCCAGAGCCAATCAGAGCATTGGAATGCATGATTGCAATATAGCAACAGGGGGAGGCCATTCAGTCCCTCAAGCCAATGATATCATGGCTGCTCTGAATCTTAATGCCACTGTCCGCCTGTCTTCAGCCCCTTACTGAACAAAAACCTAAACATCTCGGTTTTGAAATTGTTGTTTCCTCCCAATGTTTTAGGGAGAGAGTGTCTACATTGACGCTCTCCTTTCTTGGGAATAAATTATTACGAGCATCAGCCTTAAATGGCCAAGATCTGGTCTTAAGTTTATTGCTTTGTTCCAAAGGAAATTGTTTCTATCTGTCTAATCAACTCCATTTATCATCTTCAATTCCTCAATAATAATCATCCCTTATTCTTCTGTGCACAAGAGAATGACCATAAGACATAGGAGCCAGGAGTAGACAATTCAGCCCATCGAGTCTGATCCGCGATTCAATCAGATCATGACTGATCTGATGTGATCATCTTCAACTCCACTTTCCTGTCTTAGCCCCATAACCCTTGATTCCCTTGTGATTAAGTATCTGTCTATCTCAGCCTTGAACATACGTAATGACCCAGTCTCTACAGCTCTCTGCGGTAAAGAATTCCCCATATTCACTACCCTCTGAGAGAAGAAAGTCCTCCTCATCTCTGTATGAAATGACCAACCCCTTACTCTTACCAACAAGATTATTCCCCCTGGTCCTAGAATGCAAGATGATTCTGTGCAAACTGTCCGCATAATTGAACCCTTTTAGACCTGCTAACATTCTGTTGAATCTGTGCTGCTCTCTCTCTGAGACCATGATGCATGGGCAGCACGGTAGCGCAGTGGTTAGTACAGTTGCTTCACAGCTTCAGGGTCCCGGGTTCAAAAGTGGAGCCCCCTGCACAGATCCCAGAGGAGATGTCTAGTCCAGGGGTGGGCAAACTACAGCCCGCCAAGTCATTAAAAAAAATTTTTTAAAAAAAAATTTTTTTTTTTTAAATAAATTTTTTTTTCAAGGTTAATGGGGGGGGGGGGGGGGGCTGTTGGATTACTTACTGGTATAGGGTGGATACGTTGACTTGAGTAGGGTGATCATTGCTCGGCACAACATCGAGGGCCGAAGGGCCTGTTCTGTGCTGTACTGTTCTATGTTCTATGTTCTATATGAGGTGCCCAGAATCATAACCGGGTGAAGTAATTATTTTACTTAATATACAATGCGGCCCTTTAAAATTGTGAATTTCTGAATGTGGCTCTTGCACGGAAAAGTTTGCCCACCCCTGGTCTAGTCCCACCCTGCCGACTGCACTGCACACCCATCAGCCTAACTCTGTATTCCATATCCAAATTCCAACAATGTCTACAGGCTGCATCCGATTCTCCGAATATCCTGCAGAGGCTTACCAGCGATGTCATTATGGTTGGTTTCATTGACTTCCCTCAAACCGAATCTGATTGCGTATTCTCTCACTCAGAGCCTTTACAAAGCCTGCACAGTGTTAGCACAGCTGGATCCTGTCTAACCCATTCATCGCAGAAGTTCTTGGGTGGTGGTGGAGGTCCCAAACATGCCCACATTGCGCACTTTCACCATGTTAACCCCAATGGAATAAAAGGGTTGGAGCTGGATCAGACAAGTTGTAGTGAATGTCAAAACCAGCAGAGAGTTGGGAAATGAAATGTGCACCGCTGCAGAGATTCAAGGGTGAGCTGGTTTAGCTCACTGGGCTAAATCGCTGGCTTTTAAAGCCGACCAAGGCAGGCCAGCAGCACGGTTCGATTCCCGTACCAGCCTCCCCGAACAGGCGCCGGAATGTGGCGACTAGGGGCTTTTCACAGTAACTTCATTGAAGCCTACTCGTGACAATAAGCGATTTTATTAGGGGCTAGTCTAGCACAGTGGGCTAAGACAGCTGACTTGTAATGCAGAACAAGACCAGCAGCGTGGGTTCAAGTCCCATTCACAGCCTCCCCGAACAGGCGCCGGAATGTGGCTACTAGGGGCTTTTCACAGTAACTTCATTGAAGCCTACTTGTGACAATAAGCGGTTATTATTATTATGGGGCTGATTTAGCTCACTGGGCTAAATCACTGGCTTTTAAAGCAGACCAAGCAGGCCAGCAGCACGGTTCGATTCCCGTACCAGCCTCCCCGAACAGGCGCCGGAATGTGGCGACTAGGGGCTTTTCACAGTAACTTCATTGAAGCCTACTCGTGACAATAAGCGATTTTATTAGGGGCTAGTCTAGCACAGTGGGCTAAGACAGCTGACTTGTAATGCAGAACAAGACCAGCAGCGTGGGTTCAAGTCCCATTCACAGCCTCCCCGAACAGGCGCCGGAATGTGGCTACTAGGGGCTTTTCACAGTAACTTCATTGAAGCCTACTTGTGACAATAAGCGGTTATTATTATTATGGGGCTGATTTAGCTCACTGGGCTAAATCACTGGCTTTTAAAGCAGACCAAGCAGGCCAGCAGCACGGTTCGATTCCCGTACCAGCCTCCCCGGACAGGTGCCGGAATGTGGCGACTAGGGGCTTTTCACAGTAACTTCATTGAAGCCTACTCGTGACAATAAGCGATTTTCATTTCATTTCATTTCATTTTTCAACTCTTCATTGAATTGTGGTGTGGATTTCTGATCCCATCAAACTCGAACTGCTAGGGAGCAAGGTGGCGCAGTGGGTTAGCCCTGCTGCCTCACGATGCCGAGGTCCCAGGTTCGATCCCGACTGTGGGTCACGGTCCATGTGGAGTTTGCACATTCTCCCCGTGGGTTTCGCCCCCACAGGCCAAAGGTGTGCAGGCTAGGTGGATTGGCCACGCTAAATCGCCTCGTAATTGGAAAAAATGAATTGAGTACTCTAAATTTATAATTTAAAAAAACTTGAATTGCCACCGATTGTTCCTTTCTGCAAATCGAGGTTCAAGCCTGGATTGTGAGGAAAGATTTTACACCTGGAACATAGAAGTTATGTCCAGCTGATTCAAGTGTGGGCGTTTGCTCACCCAAGATTCAGAAGCATAATCGTTTAGAGAGGGGCCAGCAGCAATTGAACAAAATGTGAACCGGCCTAAAGGATAAGTGGGTAACACAGGTTTGAAGCATCACTAGAATGTGGCTTGTCAGTCTAGTAAGAAATATCAATTGCATGCCTTCTCCCCAGACAGGTGAAAGTCTGGAGCAACACACCAATTCAGTCCCTTTGCTTAATTTCTAACATTCCGCACTTTCTACGCATGTTGCCTGCTGATGCTACAATTCAGAAGTTAGAGCAGGTGTTGAATCAACTCTAGGAAGTTGGGACAAGGGGTGCATAGAGGAAGTTTTAATGAAAACTACATTTTTACACACCTAGGAATGTGACCAGGGGTTCGCAGTGGTGAAGGACAAGTGATCGAAGGCCTCGGTTAACGCTTTGGGGACATGGGTGCAAATCCCACAATAGCAGCCAATAGAATTTAACTCTGGAATTGAAGGACTTCCGGTGGTGAGGGGGAGGAGATGGCTGCACATGGAGGTAGCACCTACCATGGTCTTGACTTTCAGGGATTTTTGTTATCACAACCAGCCTGTTGTCTGGGATAAGGAATTTGTCAGAGCAGAGTTGGCAAGTGGCACGTGAATAAGGCAAAGAACACTGCAACAAGGCAAAATCAGCACTAATGGAGTCAGATTTGGGGTTTGTGCATCCAGAAAGGTTGAGAGCAACCTTCCACTCAAAAGATTATTTTTCCCCCCAACATGCAGGAGGTTGAGGTTTTTGTTAAGCAGCATGGACGAGATTTTAGAAACAAAATGCTGGAAAAACTCAGGAGGTCTGGCAGCGTTCGTAGGGAGAGAAAAGAGCTAACGTTTAGAGTTCCGATGATACGCTGTAGTATGTTTGGGATTGTGTATGTTTGGGATTGTGGGGCTGCAGTTGTCAAGGTAACAGTATGGACAAAACATATGGCCCCCAGAGGGAGCTCAAGTATTGTAACGCTATTTACCTTTCGAGCCTGTGTGGGGGTTTAAACCTTTGCTAGCTGTAACACTCAGCTAGTGCACAGCAAGGTAGAAAGACAAAAAGGAGTTGTGGCTTGTTAGACCTGCTTGGACAAGGTTCAGTGAGCTTTGCTTATTAGTGGGGGTGGGGGGAGGGAGGAGTAGTTCTGCACAGAGATGGAAACCATTGTCAGGAACTAGTCAGAGGTTGGGAGGGGGCAAAGGTCAAATTACTCTACTGCTCCCCACCCCAAACTCAGCTTCATGTATATCTTCAGGAAACCTGTTGTCCCTCCATGCCACAGCAACTCACCAATCTTTAAATGGTCCAGCAAACCATTCAGTTCAAGAACAAGTGTCATGATTACCAGGTCCATGATGAATACTTTATTTTAGATTACATTTCATACAATGAAAAACAGAACCCCAGTCAGTCCAGGGTGAGCTTGTCAAACAGGTACTCTCCCGTGCCAGTCTCAGGAGCTCCCAGTCTCTTCAGGTTGGTGATGTGATCTCCGAGCTTCTTGATCATCTTCACTTGTTCATCCAAGTAGTGAGACTCCAGGAAGTCACAAAGCTGATGGAGAAAAACGATATTAGCTCAAACAGTCTGTCCCCAGATGAGAAAGAGGCCATTTGTGTGGCGAGGGGGGGGAATGATGATACAGGTAATTGTGGCTAAATGTCTTCAAATAGCAAGACACAATTTTATTAAACTGAAGAGAAAGCCCCAGGAACCACTGGGTGATGTGTCAAGGTCAACAGAATGGGTGGTCTTGGCAGCAATTGTGAAACCGAGTATACCATAGTGAAGATCAGATTCCAATATCAACATCCAACTCACATGAGGGTCAGTGTTCCCAGAGGAGAGTTTGTGCAGATCCAGCAGACTCTGGTTCACATTCTTCTCCATCTGCAGAGCTCTCTGCATTGCCTCCAGACCATTGCTCCACTCATCCTGCTCTGGTTTCTGAAAGGGGTAAACAAGATCTTTTTTGTGCTTGGGAGTGAAAAGACCAATGCATGTTACTCCCATTACTGGGATGACTGAGAGGCCATTACAGGACAGACTGCTTTGCAATCTTTGACAAATCAATCCTCCTTAATCCCTTCGATCAGTTTATCTTTTACAGTCCTCACTTGCACCCAATACCAGAATTTTAGTCATTAATCTCAAATGGATTGAGAATCTAACAGCAAGATTAATCTAATCCGTATTATAGAAGACACCTTTCAAGTTAAAATCCAACCTTGATATCCTCCAGGATGATGCGGCCTCCACGTTTATTCTGGAATTCCATCAGTTTCTCAGCGTGTTCCCGTTCCTCATGCGACTGCTCCTTGAAGAACTCAGCAAAGTGACGCAGGGCAACATCATCCCGGTCAAAGTAAGAGAACTGCAGGTGGAGACAAAAAGGGAGGTGGAATTGGATTTTAACTTACCATTTTTGTGCTATCTGATCCCAGGTGTACGAATAGTCACCTTCACTGGATCTTCCACAAGGAGGGGTGGTGGAGTTGCATTACTGGTTAGGGAGAATATCACAGCTGTACTATGGGAGGACACCTCAGAGGGCAGTGAGGATATATGGGTAGAGATCAGGAATAAGAAGGGTACAGTCACAATGCTGGGGGTTCACGACAGGCCTCCCAACAGCCAGCAGGAGATAGAGCAGATAGGTAGACAGATTTTGGAAAATAGTAAAAACCAACAGGGTTGTTGTGATGGGAGACTTCAACTTCCCCAATATTGACTGGGACTCAGTGCTAGGGGCTTAGACAGGGCAGAGTTTGTAAGGAGCATCCAGGAGGGCTTCTTAAAACAATATAGACAATCCAACTAGGGAAGGGGCTGTACTGGACCTGGTATTGGGGAATGAGCCTGGTCAGGTGGTAGAAATTTCAGTAGGGGAGCATTTCAGGAACAGTGACCACAATTCAGTAAGTTTTAAGGCAGGATGTGGAGTCTGGTGAAGGGTGTGTAGACAGCCTGGGTCACATCGAGATCCAAAAAGACAAGGTGTTGGGCATCTTGAAAATTATTAAGGTAGATAAGGCCCCAGGGCCTGATGGGATCTACCCCAGAATACTGAAGGAGGCTAGAGGAAATTGCTGAGGCCTTGACAGAAATCTTTGGATCCTCACTGTCTTCAGGTGATGTCCCAGAGGACTGGAGAATAGCCAATGTTGTTCCTTTGTTTAAGGGTAGCAAGGATAATCCAGGAACTACAGGCCAGTGAGCCTTACATCAGTGGTAGGGAAATTACAAGAGAATTCGTCAAAACAGGATTTACTCCCATTTGGAAGCAAATGGATGTATTAGAGGCAGCATAGTTTTGTGAAGGGGAGGTAGTGTCTCACTAACTTGATAGAGCTTTGCAAAGAGGTCACAAAGATGATTGATGCAGGTAGGGCAGTGGATGTTGTCTATATGGACTTCAGTAAGTCCTATGACAAGGTCCCTCATGGTAGACTGGTACAAAAGGTGAAGTCACACAGAATCAGGGGCGAGTTGGCAAGGTGGATACAGAACTGGTTAGGTCATAGAAGGCAGAGAGTAGCAATGGAAGAATAATTGGGTATTCTAAAAAAAAAGTGTATTGACAATCAGATTTAGGTTTACAGGTCCACAGGTCACAGAAAAGGGCAACACAGGTGGAGAAGGTAGTCAAGGCAGCATACAGAATGCTTGCCTTCATTGGCCAGGGCATGGAGTATAAGAATTGGCAAGTCATGTTGCAGCTGTATAGAACCTTAGTTAGGCCACACTTGGAGTATAGTGTTCAATTCTGGTAAATTGAAGAATCACTGCTTCATCTAAGGATCCAGCTTCAGGTAAAGATTTATAAATTAGAGGATGAAAAACAACCACATTTGAGTCTTTCACCAACTAATCATTCAATAAGTTCAACTGCTGCCATCCAATTGAAAAAGCTGACCAGCTTGACAGATTTGAAGATTAATCCTCACAACTAACTCAACAAAAGAGGACACAACTATTAGTATTATCCCCATTTTGTATCAACAGTATTTAACCTCAAGGGTGACAGATATAAATTCTTATTCCAATTCATTGATAGGAAGAAATTCTAACTGCACAGAATGCAATGAAGTGGCAGGCTTAGTTTTAAATTAGGACCCCAATCCTTCAAAACTCACCATGGAGAGGTAAACATAGGAGGAATAGAGCTCCAGGTTGATCTGCTTGTTAACAGCATCCTCACAGTCCTTGTGGTAGTTCTGACGTACTTGGGAGGCCATCTTGACTATTGCTATCACTGTTCTCAGACTAACTCTCCCTACCACCAGCTCTTGTATTTATACAACTGGGACATCCTAACAGGGAACGACATCACCAATGATGATTGACATTCCCCGATAGCCAATCAGGAAACTGCCAAGAGACCAATTAAGGTGAGGGAGTGGGGTGTGTTCCCCAGAACCAATCACATCAGTGGAATACAGATAGGGTTAGATGGTTTTTCTGTGATTGGAAAATTGGAATTGGAGGAGGCCATTCAGCCCCTCATGCCTGTTCCACCATTGAATTTGATCTTGGCTGATCATTAGTTTAACTCCATTAACCTGCCTTGATTTCGTATCCCTTTATAACCTTAACGAACAAATACCTAGCAATCTCAGTTTTGAAATCTTTGAATAGCCCTCAATGGTTTTGTGTGAAGGAGTGTTTCCTCACACCCTCCATGAACAGCCCCGCTCTAATATTAATGCCATGCTGCCCCTGTCCTGGACCACAAGAGGAAATGGTTTCTCTCTCTCTCTACCCTATAGTTATCTTCCGAGTCCCAGATGGGATATGAAGCTGTAACAATGTTCCTGCATCAGGTCCTGCCTTGTGCTGTGATTTGTGCCTCGCCCCATGTCAGCCCATGTCTTCCAGATCAGTCATATAATAATAACCTTATTAGTGTCACATTAGGGCAGCACGGTAGCATTGTGGATAGCACAATGGCTTCACATCTCCAGGGTCCCAGGTTCGATTCCGGCTTGGGTCACTGCCTGTGCGGAGTCTGCACATCCTCCCCGTGTGTGCATGGGTTTCCTCCGGGTGCTCCGGTTTCTTCCCACAGTCCAAAGATGTGCAGGTTAGGTGGATTGGCCATGATAAATTGCCCTTAGTGTCCAAAATTGCCCTTAGTGTTGGGTGGGTTACTGGGTTATTGGGATAGGGGGAGGTGTTGACCTTTGGTAGGGTGCTTTTTCCAAGAGCCGGTGCAAACTCGATGGGCCGAATGGCCTTCTTCTGCACTGTAAATTCTATGATGATTAACACTGCAATGAAGTTACTGTCAAAATCCCCTAGCCGCCACACTCCGGCGCCTGTTCGGGAGCACTGAGGGAGAATTCAGAATGTCCAATTCACCTAACAAGCACATCTTTCGGGACTTGTGGGAGGAAACCGGAGCACCCGGAGGAAACCCATGCAGACAACATGCAGACTCCGCACAGACGGTCACCCAAGTCAGGAATCGAGCCCGGGCCCCTAGCACTGTGAAGCAACAGTGCTAACCACTGTGCCGCCCAGCAGTTCTGACACACTTGGGAGGCCCACACCCTGTGGACGAATAAGTAAAAATAAACTCCTTTTTTCTATTACAATTCCTTTGCAAACTTCTGCTCCCATTTATAATAATACTGTGCTGCTGGAAATTTCAATATGCATCTCCCTAATTGTTCGTCGATGGGATTTATGGATAGAATGCAAATCTGAGTACCCCCCCCCCCCCCCCCCATTCATCTCAAACCCTGTGTCCGGTCTTGGGAGTTCACCATCGTTACCCCTACTCTGTCTGCTATGTCTTAATCAATTCCTAACCATATCTAAGGGTTTCCTCCAATTCCATGTGCTTCACGTTTCCCTGTTTTTTAAAGGAACCTTGTCATTAACACATTTGATGTTGATTCCTTTGACTTTCCGCAAACTGAAACTGATGCAATCTCTTCTCCAAATCAGAGCTTCACAATAGACCGGCTTGATGAGTTTGCAAATGGAAATTGAGCCCTATAGATGGTATTGAGCACAACTGTATTTATATTAAGCAATCTCTTGGAGAATTGATGCATCTCTTGTCATGTCCAGAGTCTGCGTTAGTGACGCTGATCGCAGTGGCTGAAATGGACAGACCTGCGCTAGGTAGACTGCAGCGAATCGAGCAACCAATGAGACAAGTTGGGGAAAATGGAAAGTGAATCATAGAATCATAGAATTTACAGTGCAGAAGGAGGCCATTCGGCCCATCGCGTCTGCACCGTCTCTTGGAAAGAGCACCCTACCCAAGGTCAACACCTCCACCCTATCCCCATAACCCAGTAACCCCACCCAACACTAAGGGCAATTTTGGACACTGAGGGCAATTTAGCATGGCCAATCCACCTAACCTGCACATCTTTGGACTGTGGGAGGAAATCGGAGCACCCGGAGGAAACCCACGCACACACGGGGAGGATGTGCAGACTCCGCACAGACAGTGACCCAAGCCGGAATCGAACCTGGGACCCTGGAGCTGTGAAGCAATTGTGCTATCGACAATGCTACCGTGCTGCTCTAATGTTCCATCGATGTAAATTCTGCCCCCAATCAAATTTAAGGGTCCCTTCTGCAAATCTCAAGTCGCTTGAGAGACTGAAGGGAAGATTTTATATCTGTAACCTAAGTGTTGGGTGTCTGACCCAAGACCATCTATTTTTACTCATTGAAGACATTGGGGGAAGTACAGCTCTTGGAGACAGGGGCATGGGGTTGAACAATGACTAGCTGCCCTAAAAGGGTGAGGAGAGTGGTCAGTGCTCGATTAGGTATACAGGACAAAACAAAAATTTGGAGGGGTTTCCAGTGAAGAACAGGACAAGATCATTCGTTCCCTTTGACAAGAGCAGCTGATCGAATTCAGGCACCAATTCTAATGCCCGAATTGATCTCTATATTTGTAGATGGGAAGCTGACCAACTCGAAATAACCCAGCCTCCATGGGTGGGAAAGGAAAGAAAGGCAAGGTAGAGAATTCTAAAGATTTACAACCCTCCGAAGAATCTTTTCCTCAGCTGCCTCATGCTGAAAAGAGAGCTTTATTTGAAACTGTGCCCCAATCTAGATTCCCAGGAGGCAAATAGTCCTTTGTGGCAGCCCAATATCTCAATCATACTCATCCTCTTTCATTTTTATTAATAGATATAAAGCGGATAATCCACAAATTGATGCATCTCTTGTCATGTCCAGAATGAGTCTGCGTTATTGATGCTGATCACAGCGGCTGAAATTTAGTGTCCTTCCTTCATATCTGTCATAATATACACTAGTATATCATGGTGCAGACACACACTGATGGACACACACAGGGACCAATCAACATGCACAAACACCGCAGCCAATCACCAGTTAGAATACACACACTATAAAGGCAGAGGGCACCACGGTTCCCGCTCATTCTGGGTGCTGCCTCTGAGTGTAACAGGAACTCATCCAGCCCAGCACAGACGCACACCACGTGCTGAGAGAATCAACTGGTTCGGACAAGGCTTAGGTCTCTAGTTTAAGTTAGCATCATTTAGACCCACAGTCATCGTGTGTTAGTTAGTTGGAAGTTAGTTAATAAAATTGAGTTGAGCCTTCATCAGTGTTGGAAGTGTCTGTTCATCTCTCAAGTCTACACTAGCCAACACTTCAATATTCACAGATTCATGACAACCTGGAAATGCTAGAAACCCCATTTGCATCGAGAATTGCAGAAACCCCCTCCAAGCTTCTGAGTCACATGGAGATATAGGAATAAACTATCTTTGGCCGGGATTGATCATGTGTCTGAGCAGAAGGAACACTTAAATTGTCATGTCAAATACTTAATGTATAGACAGTTGGGATTCATGATCCAAAGCTACTGAATTATATATAGACATGAATTTGCTCAATTATTATTGTTTTTCATTTTCTATTTGCAAATACAATAACAGAATAGAAATGGAGCACAAGAAATCATCATGTGAGTCAGTCAGTCCAGGGTGAGCTTGTCAAACAGGTACTCTCCCGTGCCATTCCCAGGGGCTCCCAGTCTCTTCAGGTTGGTGATGTGATCTCCGAGCTTCTCGATCATCTTCACTTGTTCATCCAAGTATTGAAACACCAGGAAGTCACAAAGCTGGAAACATCAAGTCAGAAGAAAAATAAGCATTATTGGCATGGAACTTCAAGATAATTATTTTTTCTGGTGTTTGTGTCTGTAATATCTCACATATTTCGGCCAGTTTAATACTCAAAAGTGCCTTTCTGTGCAAGAGGAACAAAGGACAAAACAGAATTATGGTTTAACACAAATTTATTCACAATTCTCGCACACACAAAATATGACTCAGACGCACAGCTGAGCTCTAGGTATTACCCGTACTTAGTGAAGGTGGAAGGCCAGGTTATGATCACTCGATGTGGATATCTTCTCCGGCCTTTGAAACCCAGGTTCCCTTCTTCTTGCGATGATTGTGCCTGGGAGACTCCCAGGTTATCGCTGAAGATCTGTTCCAATGTTCCTTCCTTTATACAGGTCTGCTAGCATTGAGTCATAGGTATGCACCCCAACTGGCTGGAGTTCCATTGTCCCATCCACACCCCAACTTGTTAATGGGAAGAAATAAAACCAAGATACTCCTGTTTATCCAGGATGGTACAATCAAGATCCATTGTCGTCTGAAAACCCTCATCGGACCAGCTACTAGCCCATTCTGGAGTCTGATGGCTTCTTCTGTCTGATCTTCATCCTGCTGTAAAGTTGATCACCTATGTCTTGCAATTAGTTACATATTCATAGTATGGTCTTTACTTTGTGTAAACATGAATGGGACTAATTTGAGTGTTCGTGCAGGCAGCCAATATCAATTTCATCCAGGGCCTCCTGTGCCAGTTTCTGTTCCTGGCCCATGTGTCCTACCAGCCACTCTGGGATGATCTGACACTTAAGCATTTGGATGAGGTGTGTAATTCTGTCTAAATGTGACAAGTGACCAATTTCATTCAAGTGAAATCCTCAAGAAACATATTGATGCATCAGAACAGTTTAGTGATCCAGGTTTAATGCAAACAGTAGTTGTAATGATATGTATAGAGTCAGGTTAGTGAAGGATTACTTTGACATCTGTGTAATTCAAACACTAGCATCCACCACCTGGCTGTATATAAATCAGACCAAAAAGAATTCTGGATCGCTAAGTATGAAAACACAAGATGATTAGATTAGAGAGAGGATTAGATTAGAGAGTGTTAACACGAGGTTAGATCATGTACAGTGACTTTTGCTAGACAGATTCAATATTACTTTATTATTAACTGTAGCTCAGTAGTGTGCGAACTTCATTTAATTAGTGGATTCTTTGTTAACACATTGGATCATTTGAGAAGAAAAGACAAAGAACACTACATGTTACCACCACGGGTAATATAACAATGGCCTCTCCTGTTTCAAATTTAAAAAAAAGATCTGCAAGTATGGAACACAAGGCTCCAAGAATTATTCTACAGTGGCTGCTGTGTGCACCATCTACAAGATGCACTGCAGGAACTAGCATCTACCAAACCCATGACCATTACTGCCTAGAAAGACAGGAGCAGGAGAAACCTGGGAACCCCACCATCGGAATCCTCCCCTCCAAGCCACTCACTATCCTGACTGGGGAATATAATCACTATTCCTTCACTGGCTTAGGGGCAAAATCCAGGAACTGTCTCCCTAACTGCACAGTGGATGCACTTACAGCTCAGGGAGTGGAGCAGTTTTAGGCAACTCACCATCACCCACCTTCTGAAGAGCAACTAGGGAGGGACAAAAGCGATTGTCCATATTCCATAAAGGAAGTGATTGTCCCCTGCTGTGAATTTCAAGTTTGTGGCTCTTCTGTTATCAAAATGTGAAACGGTCAAAACATTGCACATCAGGCAATGATGTTGGGAAAGGATAGATGTCAGGCTGCGGCAAACATTGGCCAAAATGCAGATTTATCCATGTAGGCAGGCAAAACACCCCAAGCAATCCAAAACCCACTGCAGGCTGTTATAGTGGGACTAACGGTTATGACAATGCACATTGACTGTTGAGTAATGATGCACCAGTGTCATAACTAACTGCAAGAAAGAGACTCAGGCACATGAGTACGATTATGGGATGGGAGGTATGACCCCAAAAAGGGTCAAGAGGAAAAACATTTCTCACAATCTAATGTGGAGATGCCACCAAGAGCATATTATTCCTTATGGATATTATCCTGACCAAGGAGGAAACAAGTGGGTGTCCTCTCCACATTTCCCACAACTTATTGACATTAAGCTGCTTCACAGCACAAATGGAGATGAAATGTCACCAAATCCAGTCAGTAAACTCATCTGGGGAAGCAATGAATCTTAGGAATACATGAGCTACTGAATTAGAGAGAAAATTATTCATAAAGTAATTGTTTTTTTTATTTCGGTACAGAGAATGCAGACTTAATTTACATTTTATTACATAGAGAAGCAATGATTCTACAATCCCAGTCAGTCCAGGGTGAGCTTGTCAAACAGGTACTCTCCCACGCCATTCTCAGGGGCTCCCAGTCTCTTCAGGTTGGTGATGTGATCTCCGAGCTTCTTGATCATCTTCACTTGTTCATCCAAGTAGTGAGTCTCCAGGAAGTCACATAACTAGAACACAAAATGTCCCAAACCATTGTTCAATACAAGTGTGAAGCCCAAGTGAAACTCAATATATAGCGAAGAGCAGATTCCAATATCAACATCCAACTCACATGAGGGTCGGTGTTCCCAGAGGAGAGTTTGTGCAGATCCAGCAGACTCTGGTTCACATTCTTCTCCATCTGCAGAGCTCTCTGCATTGCCTCCAGACCATTGCTCCACTCATCCTGCTCTGGTTTCTGAAACAAAAAGGAGAGATGTTTGTTAATGCTGTAATTCCAGGTGATGTTAACCTTTGCACCCAAAGATGGTGTGGGACAATTACTGGAGTCCCCACTGGGACCATTATTGATACAGCTCAAGCCTAAGGGTTCCATAAATACACTATTCACTCATTCAAAAAAGGTGACTACTGAACGATGGTCTACAACTATGATCCACATTCTGCATTCTCCTTGCTAACCATTACAATGCCTGGGTTACTAGCACAGTGCAGGAAATCATTCTTCCTGAACCACCTTGATGCACTAGCTCAAGTAATCCTCCAGCTCCGACGATCAAGAGGATTTCCCACCGCCCTGGATTTTGCAGATTCTCATGCATCCCAATTTGCAAAATATAAATGTCACCAGAGGGGGAGTGGGAGAGCAGAGGGTCACCTCAGGTGAGGGGCAAGATAGTGAAGGCAGGACCTTAGTCAATCTCAAGCCAGTACAGGAATTCTACCCACACAGGCATCATAGAAGCAAAAACAGAAAGTGCTGAAAAAAAAAGAGAAATATCGAGTTCACATGACTACTTCAACACATCAGACTTATCCTTCAACCTTGACATCCTCCAGGATGATGCGGCCTCCACGTTTATTCTGGAATTCCATCAGTTTCTCAGCGTGTTCCCGTTCCTCATGCGACTGCTCCTTGAAGAACTCAGCAAAGTGACGCAGGGCAACATCATCCCGGTCAAAGTAAGAGGACTATGGGGAGAGACAATGGAAAAGAGAGAGAGTCAGGTCAGCCCCAGCTTCCACCCAGCCTGAAACCCCCCCCCCCCCCCCCGTAGCTCCAGAACCCATCATTTCAGCTCCAGAACCCATCATTTCTCTACCTCAGTAGCTGGTCTTAAAGAACCTAATGACATTTTAAAAAGAAAGTTATTTGCCTGAGAATTTGTGGAATTCTCTGCCTAGAGGGTTGCGTTGCTCCATTGTGAATACATTCAAGGCTGGGATAGGGAGGCATTTGGTCACAGGCAAATGATTATGGAGAGCAAAGTGGAAAATGGAGTTGAAACAGACCAGTCTTGATCATAATTGAATGGAGGAGAGACTGGCTGGGCCTGGTTGTCGGTCACGTTCTGTAGACTGGCCATAAATTATTAATAAAATTTGTTAAAAAAGTGTACCCAATTCATTTTTTTTTTCCAATTAAAGGACAATTTAGCGTGGCCAATCCACCTACCCTGCACATCTTTGGGTTGTGGGGGCGAAACCCACGCAAACATGGGGAGAATGTGCAAATTCCACACGGACAGTGATCCAGAGCCAGGATCGAACCTGGGACCTCAGTGCCATGAGGCAGCAGAGCTAACCCACTGTGCCACCATGCTGCCCTAATTGGCCATAAATGCTGCATGCACTACAGAACATCTAGTTAGTCTAAAATAATTCATGAACTAAAGAAAACTGGAATAAATACATAACAAACTGCTAACACTAACTACACTAGAGCCAATGCAGAATAAGTCTATCCACCAACATGACTTACTCCCAACTGTCCCAAGCACAGAGTAACCTGGTAGTTTACACTGCCACCTGGTGGTTGGAGGTAGTGTGCCTATTATATACAAAATTGCTTATGCCATAATCACCACATGGTCAACTCTTGTTAGAACTCACCTTTCCCAGCCCCCTACTCTACTCCCTGTACACACACAACTGCGTGGCAAAATTTGGTTCCAACTCCATCTACAAGTTTGCTGAATTTACAACCATAGTGGACCGAATCTCGAATAACGACGAGTCAGAATACAGGGGGGGGGGGGGGGGGAGGAGGAAGAGAGATAGAGAACCTAGTGGAGTGGTGTAGCGACAACAATCTCTCCCTCAATGCCAGCAAAACTAAAGAGCTGGTCATTGACTTCAGGAAGCAAAGTACTGTGTACACCACTGTCAGCATCAACAGGGCCAAGGTGGAGATGGTTAGCAGTTTCAAATTCCTAGGGGTGCACATCTCAAACTCTGTCCTGGCCCACCCACATCAATGCTACCACCAAGAACACACAACAGCACCTACACTTCCTCAGGAAACTCTATGTCCACATTAACTCTTACCAACTTCCACAGATGCACCACAGAAAGCATCCTATCTGGCTGCATCACAGCCTCGTATCACAACTGCTCGGCCCAGGACCACAAGAATCAGGAGAGTCGTGAACACTGCCCAGTCTATCACATGAACCTGCCTCCCATCCATTGACTCCATCTACACCTCCCACTGCCGGAGAAAGCGGGCAGCATAATCAAAGGTCCCTCCCACCCGGCTTACTCACTCTTCCAACTTCTTCCATCAGGCAGGAGATACAGAAGTCTGAGAACACAAACACTCAAAAACAGCTTCTTCCCCACTGTCATGCTCATGTAGTTACATTGCATACCTTGTGTTGCCCTATTATGTATTTTCTTTTATTCCCTTTTCTTCCCATGTACTTAATGATCTGCTCGCAGAAAAATACTTTTCACTGTACCTCCGTACACGTGACAATAAAATCCAATCCAACAGCTCAGCTGAACAGGAAATAGCAGTACTGGAGAACCCAAGAACACTAACACTTTTTGGATTGAAACTCACTTCCACTATAAAATCTATGGTGTAATATCAATTAACAAGATAATTGTGGAACAGTTCAGCACATCAGGACAAACAACCACAGGTTTCTGATGCTTCACTCACCTGTTGCCCAATTACTTTTAATTGCCCCCTATAATTAGAAAAGTGAGATTCCAGTACCTTAAAAACAATCTTTCTACTAGAAACCTCAATCCAAACCCTGGAGTTAATTTTAGATCTACATTGGACAGTTATTCTAAAATAGGAACAAACTCCTGTCCAATCTCTTCAGTCTGGGGAGGGAATATATCTAAATCCAGCCCATTAGCTAGAGAAATTCTACCTGCTCAGAAAACAACAAAGCCACAGTCTCAAATTGAAAATAAGACCCCCAAAAATGTAAAACTCACCATGGAGAGGTAAACATAGGAGGAATAGAGCTCCAGGTTGATCTGCTTGTTAACAGCATCTTCACAGTCCTTGTGGTAGTTCTGACACACTTGAGAAGCCATCTTACAGATTTAGAGTCAGAGTCAAACAGCAACAACATAACCTCTGGCCTCACAAGCTCTTGTATTTATACAACTGGGACATCCTGCATTCAAACAGGGAATGACATCACCAATGATGATTGACAATCTCTGATAGCCAATCAGGAATCTGTCATGAATCCAGGCACCAATTAATCAATGAGAGCGGGGTTGGGTGTGATACCCAGAGCCAATCAGGTCTGTGGAATACAGGAAAGATAAGGATGGTTACTCTGTGATCGTGTCATTCAACCCTTCAAGCATTTTTATCATTCAATTATATTTTGACTGGACTGAATTTTAACTCTGTACACTCGCCTCGGTCCCAGTTACCTACATCCACTTACATAACAAAATTTAACAACACCAGTTTTGCAATGTTAAAATGACCTCCAACCTTTTTGGTGAGAGGGTTCCATATTTCCAACATTCTTTGTGTGAATAAGTGCTCCAGCCCTCATGAGATGAAGAATAAAATTCTATTAGCTTTTGTAATTTGTTTTTGAAGCTATCCGCTAGCTTTAAGTAATTTCTATTCATGGATCCTGAACTCTCACCGCTCCTCCAGAATACCTCACTCCTCACCATTTGGAAAACACTCTGATTTATCTTTCTCGTTCCAAAATGGATGACCTTGGCTCTCTCTCAGATCAAACTGCATTTGCCACAGATTTGCCCACTCACAACCTATCCATGTGCCTTTGCAACCTTTGCTGCCATTTATATTACCCACTGCGTTGAGACACCAGAACCATCACGTGGTGTTTGACTCGTCACATCCTGCCAGCTTTTGTACGGATCCAATGAGGGTGATTTTTAGCCCGGGATTGTTGTCAGAAGGTGCGGCGACTTGGACGGAAAATCAGGAGAAATCAGGAAACGTAATTCTCGCTGGAGAGATCATGGACAGGATTCGCCGATCCCCCCTCCCGCCGGGTCGGAGAATCGTCGGGGTCGGCGAATCGTCGGGGTCGGCGTGAATCCCGCCCCTGCCGTCCTCCGGATTCTCTGGCCCCCCAAATATGGCCTGGGCGTGAATCGCGCCGCCCGCCTTGGAAAATGGCGGGGACCGGCGCGACTCAATGGGCCACGGGGTCTTCCCAAATTCTCCGGCCCACGATGGCCCCAAGTCCTGCCCGCTTTTTGCCAGTCCCGCCGGCGTAAATTGGAGTAGGTCCTTACCGGCGGGACCTGGCGGCGCGGGCGGCCTTCGGGGTTCTTGGGGGGGCCCGGGGGTATCTGGTCCCAGGAGGTGCTCCCAAGGTGGCCTGGCCCGCGATCGGGGCCCACTGATCCGCGGGCCGGCCTGTGCCGTGGGGGGCACTCTATCCTTCCGCACCGGAGGCTGTACCGGTCCGCCATTCTCGATGCGGAAACAAAGGCCTCTGCACATGCGCGGGGATGACGCCAGCACACGTTGGCACTCCAGCGCATGCACCAACTCGCCCCTTCCCCGCTGGCAGGCGGCACACAAACCACTCCGGGGTGTACCTAGCCCCTGAAGGTGCGGAGGATTCTGCACCTTTGGGGCGGCCCGACGCCGGAGTGATTCACGCTACTCCGACTCGCCGGAGTTTCCCGCCCCTCCGATTCCCCCCCATGTTTCCCGATTTTCCCCAGCACTCACCAGCGACATCAGAAGGTCACCCCTGCAACAGTGGGAATATCATTTTCATGGAATTTAATAAACTTTAATATTATTACCGGGTCTTCCTGCCACACAATTCCCACGCAGCAAATGTCCACACATCGCAGATATGATGTTGATTGGATCTTTATGAGGATGCAAAGGTAAGTGTCTTGTTATGCTCTTGATGTCGCATAAGCTGCTTCCTTGATGTTCACTCTGACAAAGGAAGGTTCAGACGTGGAGATAGCTTTAACACGTTTATTGAACTATTAACAATTCTCCGACTTGGATTCGACTCTACTGTTAATCCTTCTATAGCTACTGAGACTGACGAACCAGTCTGCTACAATCCACGTGGTGGGTGTGATGTTCAATCAACCCTGTGTCTGTACTCACTGAGTGTCTCCGTTAGAAAGAGGAAGATCATGTGTGCTGTGTCCTTTATATATGGGTTGGTGTAATGCCCCCCCTGTGGTAGTGTCACCTCTGTGTGTATCGTGAATGCCCATTGGTCGTGTCCTATCTTACTGACCTATTGGTTGAATGCCTGTGTGTCATGTATCTGGTGCTCCCTCTAGTGTCTCGCTAGTCTACATGTACTTACATTAACTCCTTGTGAATTTACAGTGATGCATATCACCACAGTAAGTATAGCCCCTGGGGAGCGGGGGGCGCGGGTAGAAGGGGACGGGCACTGTCCCCCAGAACTGCTCCCTTGCACAGGTGATAGTTCCGTGATGGTGGTGGTGGTGATAGGGGGTAGCCAAATTCTGGTCAGGTTCCACCCAGTATTTCTACCGCCCGATATCCTAACCACCTCCCAACCATGTGTAAAGGATTCTGCCAATTCCAGGCGCTTCCATTTTTCCGAATGATCATGTGTGGAATTTTGTAAACGATGGAGCTTTTGTTTCATCGACTTTGCTCAAACTGAACCCCGTTCTCGAATCATTGTGTCGCAACATCTCCGGTGGCAAATAGACACTCTGTGCTGCAGGTGGTGCTGAACACAGCGGCTTCTGTGTTACCCACTGTGGAGATTGATGCAGGTTCTGGTGGTTCGCGAATGATTCCCTGATACCAACATTTCCAGCGCTGAACACAATAGATGGATAGAGACTGACCTGCGCCAGAAAGGACACAAGAATCTGGAAGTGGTGGCACAGTGGTTAGCACTGCTGCCTCACAACGCCAGGACCCGGGTTCAATTCCTGCCACGGTTGACTGTCTGAGTGGAGTTTGAACTTTCTCCTCGTGTGTGCGTGGGTTTCCCTCCGGGTGCTCCGGTTTCCTCCCACAGTCCAAAGATGTGCAGGTTAGGTGGATTGGCCATGCTAAATTGTCCCTTAGTGTCCAAAAGGTTAGGTGGGGTTAGTGGAATTAGTTGCGGGCCTAGGTAGGGTGAGCTTTTGGAGCGTTGGTGCAGACCCGATGGGCTGAATGGCCTCCTTCAGCACTGTAGTGATTCCATGGCTCCAAGTTGGAGGAAGGAAAAAGTTAGGGTGGAAAATACAATTGCTCAGTCACTGTAAAGCGTGATGTGGCATTTTATCCCCAAATTGAATGACAATGAACACCCCAGTGTTCATCACCTTCTGCAAACCTAAATTCTATTGTGAGGACTTGTCGAGAAAAAAAAAAACAGTTCTCTCTGAATCAAGGGTTTCTTGTGTTTCTATTGCCCGCTTTCTACTCCAGTAGGGCCCCTCGGACAATAGGATGTAAGCAGCAGTTAAATGTCCTCAAGCTGGTTGATGCTTTATTATGTACACAATACAAAAACAATCCATATCTTCAGCTATACAGAGTGCGGTTTGTGACAACCTAATACAGAAACTCAAATTGCGCCTCCCACCTTGACAGATGCAAGTGAAGTAAAGACATCAATTCCCTGCCCTTTCCCACAACGGCACGATATTCCATCCCCCGGCAGGAGGAAGTGGCAGGTTACAGTTTCAGAGACGCCCGGAATGTTTCGGAATCCCAATTGAGAGATTGTGATTCAGCCTTGTGTTGTGAGGCAGCAGTGCAAACCACTGTGCCGCCACTTGGCAGATTCTTGTGGCCTTTCGGGTGCAGGTCATTCTCTATCCATCTATTGCGGTCAGTGCTGACTGTGGGCAGGGATTCAATCACGTTTAGGCAGCTGGGCAGGACTGAGGGAAATTTAAAGGAAAGTTTGGACTAGATGTTAGACAGGTAGGAACCTTCATGATCTGAATAATCATATCTGTCGCTGAATTAATGATACAAATAAAGACAAAGATCAACTCAGTGATCAACATTTTCATTTTCAAATGCAGCAACAATCAAATGGGAATTGAGTACAAACTAGTCACCGAATTTGATCACAACTTCCACCAGACATAGAAGTATTCTTGAGTTTCAGTCAGTCCAGGGTGAGCTTGTCAAACAGGTTCGCTCCCGTGACATTCTCAGGGGCTCCCAGTCTCTTCAGGTTGGTGATGTGATCTCCGAGCTTCTTGATCATCTTCACTTGTTCATCCAAGTAGTGTCTCCAGGAAGTCACAAAGCTGAAAACATCAAGTCAGAAGAAGTGTTATATTTTAAATAATGACTTATATAAAATATATATATTACTCTTGAATCCACCAGGATGATAAAATGACCAATAGTCTTCTTGTTGAAAGATTAACTATTTGACGAGTAATAAAATAATAAACTGTGAGTTCTTTTACTCAATACTAAACTCATAAAGTACAACACAGATAACTATATAACTGTACACTATTATAATAAATTAGTTCTAACTTCTCTCAGTCTAGCTGTACTATGTTTTGCTTGTTCACTGTTCTCAATCATGTGACTTACAAAAGGTGGGCAATCAGTTCTTATAGTATCTGACTGTGAGCCATCAAGTGTTGAAATGACTTTACTACATTTACATACATTGATCATGTATATTGATATCTGAATATCACTCCAAGAAGGAAAATAAGCATTATTAGCGTGGATCTTCAAGATCATTATTTTTTCTGGTGTTGTGTTTGTAAAATCTCACATACTTTTATCAGTTAATTACTCAAAGGTTTTGCCCAGGTACCTTTATTTGCGAGATGAACAAAGGACAAATCAGGTTCACGGTTTAATGTAATTTTATTCACAATTCTCTGACTCAGACCCACAGCTGAGCTCTAGTTATTACCCTTACTTAGTGAAGGAGGCTGGCCAAGCTACAATCACTCGATGTGGATGTCTTCCCTGAGTTTTAAACCCAAGTTCCCTTCTTTTTGCAATGATTGTGCCTGGCAGACTCCCAGGTTATCGCTGAAGATCTGTTCCAATGTCCCTTCCTTTATACATGTCTGATAGCATTGAGTCATAGGCATACACCCCAACTGGTTGGAGTTCCATTGTCCCAGCCACACCCCATCTTGTTAATGGGGGAAGATACTCCTGTTTATTCAGGATGATTCAATCAAGATCCACTATCTTCGGAAAACCCTCATCTGACCAGATACTAGCCCATTCTGGAGTCTGATGGCTTCTGCAAAGTTGATCACCTACATCTGGAACTTAGTTAGATACCCACAGTATGATCTAGTTCTTTGTGTAAAAGTGAGTGGGTAACTATGTTGACTCGCGTGTTCTTGCAGACAGCCTGTATCAACGCATCCAGGGCCTGATGTGGTAGTGTCTGTACCTGGCCTATGTTTCCTGTCAGCCACTCTGGGATTATCTGACACTTCAGCATTTAGGAGATGTGCGTAATTCTGGCTAAATGCACACAAGTGGCAAGTCACCAATTTCATTCGAGTGAATTCCTCAAGAAACATTGTAGTGATCCAGGTTTAGTGTATATAGCGGTCTCTGCTGCTTGTAATAAAAAACAATCTGCAAATATGAAATAAAGCCAGAAGAACTCTGCCACAGTAGCAGCCATGTGTCCCATCTACAAGATGCACTGCAGGAAATAGCTCCTTCCAAACCCATGTCCACTCCCATCTAGTCAGAGAAGGAGAAGAGCAATAGAAGCCTAAGAACCGCAGCCCTGGAGGCTCCCCTCCAAGTCACTCACTATCCTGACTGTGGAATATAATCACTACTGCGGCAAACTCCAGGAACACTAACAGCATAGTGGGTATACCTTCATCTATTTAAGGCAACTGACCACCTTCTGACAGCTGGGTTTAGCTTGCACTGCCCACATCCCCTAAAGGAAGAAGTGATTGTCCCCTGCTCCAAATTTCAATTTTATGACTAATTCGTACAAATATTCAACAGATGAAACACTCAAGACCTTGCACATCAGGCAATGATCTTCAGAGAGGATGAATGTCACGTAGCATTGGCTAAAATGCAGATGATTACCCTGACCAAGGAGACAATGAGTGAACAGTCAATTGGGGGTCCTCTCCCCATTTCCCACAACTTGCAGGCAAGCTGTCTTCACAGCACAAAAGACATGATGAAATGTCACCGAACCCAGTCAGCAAACTCATCTGGGGAAGTAATGAATCTTAGGAATACATGAGCTACTGAATTAGAGAGAGAGAGAAAATTATCCATCAAGTAATTGTTTTTTTTATTTCTGTACAGAGAATGCAACCTTAATTTACATTTTATTATATAGAGAAGCAATGATTCTACAAGCCCAGTCAGTCCAGGGTGAGCTTGTCAAACAGGTACTCTCCCGTGCCATTCTCAGGGGCTCCCAGTCTCTTCAGGTTGGTGATGTGATCTCCGAGCTTCTTGATCATCTTCACTTGTTCATCCAAGTAGTGAGTCTCCAGGAAGTCACATAACTAGAACACAAAGTGTATCATTAGCTCAGACAAACATCTAGGAATCAACAGTATTTGTTTTCACAGCAGAAAGATAAATATAAGTGCTGTGGATGAGTGGGACATGAGACGAGTCGCAGTATAAATACAACAATCCAAATTGCCTCCTGAGAATCACGATAATGGTTACAGCTCCAGCCCCACCGAGCAAAGCAAAGGCAACTATCAACAGCAAATTCCCAAGTCATGGTGTCAACTGCCATTGTTCAACATACAAGTGTGAAGCTCAAGTGGAACTCAATATATAGCGAAGAGCAGATTCCAATATCAAAATCCAACTCACATGAGGGTCAGTGTTCCCAGAGGAGAGTTTGTGCAGATCCAGCAGACTCTGGTTCACATTCTTCTCCATCTGCAGAGCTCTCTGCATTGCCTCCAGACCATCGCTCCACTCATCCTGCTCTGGTTTCTGGGGGGAAAAAAGTGTGAAGTTAGTGAGTGGCTACAATTCCAGATGATGCTAAATGTGCTGCGGGACCATTATTCGATACTGCTCAATATACATCTTAAGCCAAAGGGTTCCATAAATACCCCATCCGCTCATTTCAAAATGACTTCTGTACGACAGTGGACAAATATGATCCACATTCTGCTGTCTCCTTGCTAACCACTGCAATGCCTGGGTTAACAGCACACTGCAGGAAATCTTTCCTCCTGAACTACCTTGATCCACTAGCTCAGGTGATCCAGAGGTTTCACCACCACCACAACTTATTTATCTCACTGGATTTTGCAGACTCTTGCGCAGCCTCCCCGGACAGGTGCCGGAATGTGGCGACTAGGGGCTTTTCACAGTAACTTCATTGAAGCCTACTCGTGACAATAAGAAATTTTAATTTCATCCCAAGTTGCAAAACATAAAATGGCACTGGAGGGGGGGGGGGGGTGGTCAAGGGTCACAATACCTCTGGCCTTAGTCAATAATCTCATCCAGTACAGGAATTCTACCCATGATGTTGGCATCACAGATGCAAAAACAGAAAATGCCAAACCCCCCCCCCCTCCCCTCCAGAAATATCGAGTCCACACAACTCTCCTTCAGCACATTAGACTTATCCTTCAACCTTGACATCTTCCAGGATGATGTGGCCTCCACGTTTATTCTGGAATTCCATCAGTTTCTCAGCGTGTTCCCGTTCCTCATGTGACTGCTCCTTGAAGAACTCAGCAAAGTGACGCAGGGCAACATCATCCCGGTTAAAGTAAGAGGACTGCAGGGAGAGACAATGGAAAGGGAGAGTCAGGAGAGACCCAGAGACCACCCAAACTGAAAAAAAAAAAAAAACACCCCACAGCTCCATAACTCATCCTTTCTTTACCTCAATAGCTGGTCTTAAAGAATCGGATGACTTTTTAAAAAAGGTTACTTGCCCGGCAATTTAGTTCAGAAGGTTGTGGAATTCTCTGCCCAGGGCTTTGTTGCTCCATTGTGGAATACATTTAAGGCTGGGATAGACAGACAGTTGGTCTCAGGCAATTAAATGATTATGGGGAGGAGGGGAAAATTTAGTTGAAACCCACGCCAGCCTTCAAATGGCGAGTGGCAGGCTGGGCCTTGTGTCGGTCATGTTCTGTAGACTGGCCAGTGTAAATAATGCACTACAGAACATCTAGTCCAAAATGAAACAACTGCATGGTAAAGATAACTGGAATAAGTATAGAACAAAGTATTAACTATACTGCAGAATAAGTCTATCCACCAACAAGACTTACTCCCAACTCCCCCAAGCACAACTCCCTTAAGCACAGAGTCACATGGTCAGTTTACACTGCCACCTGGTGGTTGGAGGTGGTATACATTATATACAAAATTGCTTATGCATATCACCACATGGTCTACTCCTGTTAAAGTTGTTTAAACTCACTCTTCCCAGTCAAAAGCTCAGCCGAATAGGAAATCGCAGTACTGGAGAACCCAAGAGCAATAACACTTTTGGATTAAAATAAAAAAAATTTTGAAAAAAAATCACTTCTACTAAATCTACAATGGAGTAATATCAATTAAAGAGATAATTGTTCATATTCAATATTTTAACATTTGAGTTCAGCACATTAGGGAGGGTAAACTGACCACAAATGCAGCTAATGTTTCACTCCCCAATAATTGCTCCCCTCCAATTGGAAAAGTTGAGATTCCAGTGCCTTCAAAACAATCTTTCTACTAGAAACCTCAGAATCCAAAACCCTGGAGTTAATTTCAGATCTAAACTGGACACAGAAATTCTAAAATAGGACCAAACTCCTGTCTGGAGTATCACTCCATGCAGTCTGGGTTGAAATATATCTAATAACTCATTCACCTAGAGAAACTCTACCTGCTCAGAAAGCAACATAGTCACAGTCTTAATTTGAAAATAAGGCTCCCAAAAAAGTAAAACTCACCATGGAGAGGTAAACATAGGAGGAATAGAGCTCCAAGTTGATCTGCTTGTTAACAGCATCCTCACAGTCCTTGTGGTAGTTCTGACGCACTTGGGAAGCCATCTTACTGGTTAATGGCCCAATGCAAACAGCAACAACATGACCTCTGTCCTCACAAACTCTTGTATTTATACAACTGGGACATCCTACATTCAAACAGGGAATTACATCACCAATGATGATTGACAATCTCTGATAGCCAATCAGGAATCTGCCATGAATCCAGGCACCAATTAATCAATGAGAGTGGGTTTGGGTGTGATACCCAGAGCCAATCAGGTCTGTGGAATACAGGAAAGATAAGGATGGTTACTCTGTAATCGTGTCATTCAACCCTTCAAGCATTTTTACAATCCAGTTATATTTTGACTGGATTGACTTTTAACTCTGTACACTCGCCTCAGTCCTAGTTCCCTACATCCCCTTACATAACAAAATTTAACAACATCGGTTTTGAAATGTTACGGGCAGCACGGTAGCATTGTGGATAGCACAATTGCTTCACAGATCCAGGGTCCCAGGTTCGATTCCGGCTTGAGTCACAGTCTGTGCGGAGTCTGCACATCCTCCCCGTGTGTGCATGGGTTTCCTCCGGGTGCTCCGGTTTCCTCCCACAGTCCAAAGATGTGTAGGTCAGGTGGATTGGCCATGGTAAATTGCCCTTAGTGTCCAAAATTGCCCTTAGTGTTGGGTGGGGTTACTGGGTTATGGGGATAGAGTGGAGGTGTTGACCTTGGGTAGGGTGCTCTTTCCAAGAGCCGGTGCAGACTCAATGGGCCGATTGGCCTCCTTCTGCACTGTAAATTCTATGAAAAAATGACCTCCAACCTTTTTGGTGAGAGAGTTCCATATTTCCAACATTCTTTGTGTGATTAAGTGCTCCAGCCCTGATGAGATGAAGAATAAAATTCTATTAGCCTTTGTAATTTGTTTTTGAAGCAGTCCACTAGCTTTTTAAAAAATAAATTTAGAGTACTCAATTATTTATTTTTCCCAATTAAGGGGCAATTTAGCGTGCCCAATCCACCTAACCAGCACATCTTTGGGTTGTGGGGGTGAAACCCACGCAGACACAGGCAGAATGTGCAAACTCCACATGGACAGTGACTCAGGGTTGGGATTTGAACCCGGGTCCTCAGCACGTTCGTCCCAGTGTGAACTACTGCGCCACCGTGCTGCCCTGTCCACTATTAGCAATTTCTGCTTCATGGATCCTGAACTCTCATTGCTCCTCAGTCCTCACCATGTGGAAAACACTGATTTATCCTTTTCATTCCAAAATGGATGATCTTGGCACTTCCCCACATCGAACTGCATTTGCCGCAGATTTGCCCACTCACAATCTAACCAAGTGCCTTTGCAATCTTTTTCTCCCATTTATATTACCGATTGCGTTGAGACACCAGAACCATCACAGGGTGTTTGACCCATCACATCCTACCAGTTTTGGTCCACATCCAATGAGGGCGACTTGTCGCCCGGGATCGCCGTCAGAAGGCGTGGCGACATGGACTGAAATTCCGGAAAAATCAGGAAATGCAATTCTCTCCGGATGTTTCCCGATGTTCCCCAGCCCTCATCAGTGACGTCACATGGTCACCCCCGCAACGGTGGGAATATAAATTTTTAAAATGAATTTCGATGACCCAATTCATTGGCAATTTGACATGGCCAATCCACCGAGCCTGCACATTTTTTTGGGTTGTGGGGACAAAACCCATGCTAACATGGAGAGAATGTGCAAACTCCACATGGACAGTAACCCAGAGCCAGGATCGAACCTGGGACTCGGTACCGTGAGGCAGCAGTGCTAACCCACTGCGCCACCCTGCCGAACCGGGAATATCATTTTAATGGAAATTAATAAACTTTATTATTAACGAGTCTCCCTGCCACACGTTGCCCTCGCACTAAATATTCATACATCGCTGATGTGATGTTGAGGGGATCAGTATGAGGGTGCTAGAGTAAGTCTAGCCAGCGTGGACAATGGGGGAAACAAGGGACAAGGCACTGCTCCCTTGTACAGGCGATAGTTTCATGGTGGTGGCCAAATTCTGATAAGATGCCACCCAGTATTTCTACACTCGTACATCCTAACCCCTGACCATCATGTCCGAAGAATTCTGACAATTCCAGGTGCTTACTTTTTTCCTAATAATCACAATGGCATGCGCGTTACCTCTTGTGAATCCACGATTCCAACATTTGCCGCAATGACCACACAACATGGAAAAGAGAGCGATCAGCAGAAGAATCTGCCAAGGTGCTGCCTCAGTGCCAGGGACCCAGGTTCAATTCCAACCTTGGTTGACTGCCTGGAGTTTGTATATTCTCCCCGCGTCTGCTCCTCCCACAGGTTAGATGGATTGGCCACAGTAAATTCCCCCTTAGTGTCCAAAAGGTTAGGTGGGGTTAGTGGAATTGGTTGCGGGCCTAGGTAGGGTGAGCTTTTGGAGCGTTGGTGCAGACCCGATGGGCTGAATGGCCTCCTTCTGCACTGTAGTGATTCCATGGCTCCAAGTTGGAGGAAGGAAAATGTTAGAGTGGAAAATACAATTGCTCAGTCACTGTAAAGCGTGATGTGGCATTTCATCCCCAAATTGAATGACAATGAACACCCCAGTGTTCATCACCTTCTGCAAACCTAAATTCTATTGTGAGGACTTGTCGAGAAAAAAAACAATTCTCTCTGAATCAAGGGTTTCTTGTGCTTCTATTGTCCAGTTTCTGCTCAGTAGGAACCCTCGGACAATAGGATGTAAGCAGCAGTTAAATGTCCTCAAGCTGGTTGATGCTTTATTATGTACTGAATACAAAAACAATCCAAATCTTCAGCTATACAGAGTGCGGTTTGTGACAACCTAATACAGAAACTCAAATTGCGCCTCCCACCTTGACAGATGCAAGTGAAGTAAAGACATCAATTCACTGCCCTTTCCCACAATGGCACGATATTCCATCCCCCCGGCAGGAGGAAGTAGCAGGTTACAGTTTCAGAGACGCCCGGAATGTTTCGGAATCCAAATTGAGAGATTGTGATTCAGCCTTGTGTTGTGAGGCAGCAGTGCAAACCACTGTGCCGCCACTTGGCAGATTCTTGTGGCCTTTCGGGTGCAGGTCATTCTCTATCCATCTATTGCGGTCAGCGCTGACTGTGGGCAGGGATTCAATCACGTTTAGGTAGCTGGGCAGGACTGAGGGAAATTTAAAGGAAAGTTTGGACTAGATGTTAGACAGGTAGGAACCTTCATGATCTGAATAATCATATCTGTCGCTGAATTAATGATACAAATAAAGACAAAGATCAACTCAGTGATCAACATTGTTATTTTCATTTTCAAATGCAGCAACAATCAAATGGGAATTGAGTACAAACTAGTCACCGAATTTGATCACAACTTCCACCAGACATAGAAGTAATCTTGAGTTTCAGTCAGTCCAGGGTGAGCTTGTCAAACAGGTTAGCTCCCGTGACATTCTCAGGGGCTCCCAGTCTCTTCAGGTTGGTGATGTGATCTCCGAGCTTCTTGATCATCTTCACTTGTTCATCCAAGTAGTGTCTCCAGGAAGTCACAAAGCTGAAAACATCAAGTCAGAAGAAGTGTTATATTTTAAATAATGACTTATATAAAATATATATATTACTCTTGAATCCACCAGGATGATAAAATGACCAATAGTCTTCTTGTTGAAAGATTAACTATTTGACGAGTAATAAAATAATAAACTGTGAGTTCTTTTACTCAATACTAAACTCATAAAGTACAACACAGATAACTATATAACTGTACACTATTATAATAAATTAGTTCTAACTTCTCTCAGTCTAGCTGTACTATGTTTTGCTTGTTCACTGTTCTCAATCATGTGACTTACAAAAGGTGGGCAATCAGTTCTTATAGTATCTGACTGCGAGCCATCAAGTGTTGAAATGACTTTACTACATTTACATACATTGATCATGTATATTGATATCTGAATATCACTCCAAGAAGGAAAATAAGCATTATTAGCGTGGATCTTCAAGATCATTATTTTTTCTGGTGTTGTGTTTGTAAAATCTCACATACTTTTATCAGTTAATTACTCAAAGGTTTTGCCCAGGTACCTTTATTTGCGAGATGAACAAAGGACAGATCAGGTTCACGGTTTAATGCAATTTGATTCACAATTCTCTGACTCAGACCCACAGCTGAGCTCTAGGTATTACCCTTACTTAGTGAAGGAGGCTGGCCAAGCTACGATTACTCGATGTGGATGTCGTCCCTGGGTTTGAAACCCAAGGTCCCTTCTTGCGATGATTGTGCCTGGCGGACTCCCAGGTTATCACTGAAGATCTGTTCCAATGTCCCTTCCTTTATACATGTCGGCTAGCATTGAGTCATAGGTATACACCCCAACTGGTTGGAGTTCCATTGTCCCAGCCACACCCCATCTTGTTAATGGGGGAAGATACTCCTGTTTATTCAGGATGATTCAATCAAGATCCACTGTCTTCGGAAAACCCTCATCTGACCAGATACTAGCCCATTCTGGAGTCTGATGGCTTCTGCGAAGTTGATCACCTGCATCTGGAAAATAGTTAGATACCCACAGTATGATCTAGTTCTTTGTGTAAAAGTGAGTGGGTAACTATGTTGACTCACGTGTTCTTGCAGACAGCCTGTATCAACGCATCCAGGGCCTGATGTGGTAGTGTCTGTCCCTGGCCTATGTGTCCTGTCAGCCACTCTGGGATTATCTGACACTTGAGCATTTAGGTGATGTGCGTAATTCTGGCTAAATGCACACAAGTGGCAAGTCACCAATTTCATTCGAGTGAATTCCTCAAGAAACATTGTAGTGATCCAGGTTTAGTGTATATAGTGGTCGCTGCTGCTTGTAATAAAAAACAATCTGCAAATATGAAACGCAGCCAGAAGAACTCTGCCACAGTGGCAGCCGTGTGTCCCATCTTCAAGATGCACTGCAGGAAATAGCTCCTTCCAAACCCATGACCACTCCCATCTAGTCAGAGAAGGACAAGAGCAATAGAAGCCTAGGAACCGCATCCCTGAGGCTCCCCTCCAAGTCACTCACTCTCCTGACTGTGGAATATAATCACTACTCCTTCACTACCACTGGGGCGAACTCCAGGAACACTAACAGCATAGTGTGTATACCATCTATACAAGGCAACTGACCACCTTCTGAAGGGCAACAACGGCTGGGCTTAACCTGCGATGCCCACATTCCCTAAAGGAAGAAGTGATTGTCCCCTGCTGTAAATTTCAATTTTATGACTAATTTGTACAAATATTCAACAGATGAAACACTTAAGACCTTGCACATCAGGCAATTATCTTCAGAGAGGACAGATTTCGGGTAGCAGTAAACATTGGCCAAAATGCAGATTATTACCCTGACCAAGGAGACAATGAGTGAACAGACAATTGGGTGTCCTCTCCACATTTCCCACAACTTGTGGGCAAGCTGTCTTCACAGCACAAAAGACAAGATGCAATGTCACCGAATCCAGTCAGCAAACTCATCTGGGGAAGTAATGAATCTTAGGAATACATGAGCTACTGAATTAGAGAGAGAGAAAATTATCCATCAAGTAATTGCTTTTTTTTTTTATTTCTGTACAGAGAATGCAACCTTAATTTACATTTTATTATATAGAGAAGCAATGATTCTACAAGCCCAGTCAGTCCAGGGTGAGCTTGTCAAACAGGTACTCTCCCGTGCCATTCTCAGGGGCTCCCAGTCTCTTCAGGTTGGTGATGTGATCTCCGAGCTTCTTGATCATCTTCACTTGTTCATCCAAGTAGTGAGTCTCCAGGAAGTCGCATAACTAGAACACAAAATATGTATCATTAGCTCAGACAAACATCTAGGAATCAACAGCATTTGTTTTCACAGCAGAAAGATAAATACAAGTGCTGTGGATGAGTGGGACATGAGACGAGTCGCAGTATGAATACAACAATCCAAATTGCCTCCTGAGAATCACGATAATGGTTACAGCTCCAGCCCCACCGAGCAAAGCAAAGGCAACTATCAACAGCAAATTCCCAAGTCATGGTGTCAACTGCCATTGTTCAACATACAAGTGTGAAGCCCAAGTGGAACTCAATATATAGCGAAGAGCAGATTCCAATATCAAAATCCAACTCACATGAGGGTCGGTGTTCCCAGAGGAGAGTTTGTGCAGATCCAGCAGACTCTGGTTCACATTCTTCTCCATCTGCAGAGCTCTCTGCATTGCCTCCAGACCATTGCTCCACTCATCCTGCTCTGGTTTCTGGCCAAAAAAAAGTGTGAAGCTAGTGAGTGGCTACAATTGCAGGTGATGCGGGACCATTATTCGATACTGCTCAATATACATCTTAAGCCAAAGGGTTCCATAAAAACCCCATCCGCTCATTTCAAAATGACTTCTGTACGACAGTGGACAAATATGATCCACATTCTGCTGTCTCCTTGCTAACCACTGCAATGCCTGGGTTAACAGCACACTGCAGGAAATCTTTCCTCCTGAACTACCTTGATCCACTAGCTCAGGTGATCCAGAGGTTTCACCACCACCACATCTTATTTATCTCACTGGATTTTGCAGACTCTTGTGCAGCCTCCCCGGACAGGTGCCAGAATGTGGCAACTAGGGGCTTTTCACAGTAACTTCATGGAAGCCTACTCGTGACAATAAGCGATTTTCATTTCATCCCAATTTGCAAAACATAAAATGGCACTGGGGGGGGGGGGGGGGGGGGGGGGGGTCAAGGGTCACAATACCTCTGGCCTTAGTCAATAATCTCATCCAGTTCAGGAATTCTACCCATGATGTTGGCATCACAGATGCAAAAACAGAAAATGCCAACCCCCCCCCCCCCCCCCCCCCCCCCAGAAATATAGAGTCCACACGATTCTCCTTCAGCACATTAGACTTATCCTTCAACCTTGACATCTTCCAGGATGATGCAGCCTCCACGTTTATTCTGGAATTCCATCAGTTTCTCAGCGTGTTCCCGTTCCTCATGTGACTGCTCCTTGAAGAACTCAGCAAAGTGACGCAGGGCAACATCATCCCGGTTAAAGTAAGAGGACTGCAGGGAGAGACAATGGAAAGGGAGAGTCAGGAGAGACCCAGAGACCACCCAAACTGAAAAAAAAAACACCCCACAGCTCCATAACTCATCCTTTCTTTACCTCAATAGCTGGTCTTAAAGAATCAGATGACTTTTTAAAAAAAAGGTTACTTGCCCGGCAATTTAGTTCAGAAGGTTGTGGAATTCTCTGCCCAGGGCTTTGTTGCTCCATTGTGGAATACATTTAAGGCTGGGATAGACAGGCAGTTGGTCTCAGGCAATGAAGTGATTATGGGGAGGGGAGAGGAAAATGTAGTTGAAACCCATGCCAGCCTTCAAATGGTGGAGTGGCGGGCTGGGCCTTGTGTCGGTCATGTTCTGTAGACTGGCCAGTGTAAATAATGCACTACAGAACATCTAGTCCAAAATGAAACAACTGCATGGTAAAGATAACTGGAATAAGTATAGAACAAAGTATTAACTATACTGCAGAATAAGTCTATCCACCAACAAGACTCCCAACTCCCCCAAGCACAACTCCCTTAAGCACATAGTCACATGGTCAGTTTACACTGCCACCTGGTGGTTGGAGGTGGTATACATTATATACTAAATTGCTTATGCATATCGCCACATGGTCTACTCCTGTTAAAGTTGTTTAAACTCACTCTTCCCAGTCAAAAGCTCAGCTGAATAGAAAATGGCAGAACTGGAGAACCCAAGAGCAATAACACTTTTGGATTAAAATTTTAAAATTTTTAAAAAAAAAAAATCACTTCTACTAAATCTACAATGGAGTAATATCAATTAAAGAGATAATTGTTCATATTCAATATTTTAACATTTGAGTTCAGCACATTAGGGAGGGTAAACTGACCACAAATGCAGCTAATGTTTCACTCCCTAATAATTGCTCCCCTGCAATTGGAAAAGTTGAGATTCCAGTGCCTTCAAAACAATCTTTCTACTAACCTCAGAATCCAGAACCCTGGTGTTAATTTCAGATCTAAACTGGACACAGAAATTCTAAAATAGGACCAAACTCCTGTCTGGAGTATCACTCCATGCAGTCTGGGTTGAAATATATCTAAAGCCAACTCATTCACCTAGAGAAACTCTACCTGCTCAGAAAGCAACATAGTCACAGTCTTAATTTGAAAATAAGGCTCCCAAAAAAGTAAAACTCACCATGGAGAGGTAAACATAGGAGGAATAGAGCTCCAGGTTGATCTGCTTGTTAACAGCATCCTCACAGTCCTTGTGGTAGTTCTGACGCACCTGGGAAGCCATCTTACTGGTTAATGGCCCAATGCAAACAGCAACAACATGACCTCTGTCCTCACAAGCTCTTGTATTTATACAACTGGGACATCCTACATCCAAACAGGGAATGACATCACCAATGATGATTGACAATCCCTGATAGCCAATCAGGAATCTGCCATGAATCCAGGCACCAATTAATCAATGAGAGGGGGTTGGGTGTGACACCCAGAGCAAATCAGGTCTGTGGAATACAGGAAAAATAAGGATGGCTACTCGTGATTGGTTCATTCAACCCTTCAAACATTTTCTACTATTCAATTATATTTTGACTAGATTGACTTTTAACTCTGTACACTCGCCTCGGTCCCAGTTACCTACATCCCCTTACATAACAAAATTTAACAACATCGGTTTTGAAATGTTACGGGCAGCACGGTACCATTGTGGATAGCACAATTGCTTCACAGCTCCAGGGTCCCAGGTTCGATTCCGGCTTGGGTCGCTGTCTGTGCGCAGTCTGCACATCCCCGTGTGTGCATGGGTTTCCTCCGGGTGCTCCGGTTTCCTCCCACAGTCCAAAGATGTGTAGGTCAGGTGGGTTGGCCATGGTAAATTGCCCTTAGTGTCCAAAATTGCCCTTAGGGTTGGATGGGGTTACTGGGTTATGGGGATAGGGTGGAGGTGTTGACCTTGGGTAGGGTGCTCTTTCCAAGAGCCGGTGCAGACTCAATGCGCCGATTGGCCTCCTTCTGCACTGTAAATTCTTTGAAAAAATGACCTCCAACCTTTTTGGTGAGAGAGTTCCATATTTCCAACATTCTTTGTGTGAATAAGTGCTCCAGCCCTGATGAAATGAAGAATAAAATTCTATTAGCCTTTGTAATTTGTTTTTGAAGCAGTCCACTAGCTTTTAAAAAAATAGATTTAGAGTACTCAATTATTTATTTTTCCCAATTAAGGGGCAATTTAGCGTGCCCAGTCCACCGAACCAGCACATCTTTTGGGCTGTGGGGGTGAAACCCACGCAGACACAGGGAGAATGTGCAAACTCCACATGGACAGTGACTCAGGGTTGGGATTTGAACCCGGGTCCTCAGCACGTTCATCCCAGTGCGAACTACTGCGCCACCGTGCTGCCCTGTCCACTATTAGCAATTTTTGCTTCATGGATCCTGAACTCTCATTGCTCCTCAGTCCTCACCATGTGGAAAACACTGATTTATCTTTTTCATTCCAAAATGGATGATCTTGGCACTTCCCCACATCGAACTGCATTTGCCGCAGATTTGCCCACTCACAATCTAACCAAGTGCCTTTGCAATCTTTTTCTCCCATTTATATTACCGATTGCGTTGAGACACCAGAACCATCACAGGGTGTTTGACCCATCACATCCTACCAGTTTTGGTCCACACCCAATGAGGGCGACTTGTAGCCCGGGATCGCCGTCAGAAGGAGTGGCGACATGGACTGAAATTCCGGAAAAATCAGGAAATGCAATTCTCTCCGGATGTTTCCCGATGTTCCCCAGCCCTCATCAGTGACGTCACATGGTCACCCCCGCAACGGTGGGAATATAAATTTTTTTAATGAATTTCGATGACCCAATTCATTGGCAATTTGACATGGCCAATCCACCTTGCCTGCACATTTTGGGTTGTGGGGACAAAACCCATGCTAACATGGAGAGAATGTGCAAACTCCACATGGACAGTGGCCCAGAGCCAGGATCGAACCTGGGACTCGGTGCCGTGAGGCAGTAGTGTTAACCCACTGCGCCACCCTGCCGAGCCGGGAATATCATTTTAATGGAAATGAATAAACTTTATTATTAACGAGTCTCCCTGCCACACGATGCCCTCGCACTAAATATTCATACATCGCTGATGTGATGTTGAAGGGATCAGTATGAGGGTGCTAGAGTAAGTCTAGCCAGCGTGGACAATGGGGGAAACAAGGGACAAGGCACTGCTCCCTTGTACAGGCGATAGTTTCGTGGTGGTGGCCAAATTCTGATAAGATACCACCCAGTATTTCTACCATCGTATATCCTAACCCCTGACCATCATGTCCGAAGAATTCTGACAATTCCAGGTGCTTACATTTACCTAATAATCACAATGGCATGCGCGTTACCGCTTGTGAATCCACGATTCCAACATTTGTGGCATTGAAAATCCCCTATTGTCACGAGTAGGCTTCAATGAAGTTACTTTGAAAAGCCCCTAGTTGCCACATTCCGGCATCTGGTCGGGGAGGCTGTTACGGGAATCGAACCGTGCTGCTGACCTGCCTTGGTCTGCTTTCAAAGCCAACGATTTAGCCCAGTGTGCTAAACAGTCCCTCACCATGTGGTTCCCATGACCCCACTACATGGAAAAGAGACCGATCTGCAGAAGAATCTGCCAAGGTGCTGCCTCAGGGCCGGGGACCCAGATTCAATTCCAACCTTGGTTGACTGTCTGGAGTTTGTATATTCTCCCCACGTCTGCTCCTCCCACAGGTTAGATGGATTGGCCACAGTAAATTGCCCCTTAGTGTCCAAAAGGTTAGTGGGGATACTGCGATAGGGTTGGGGCCTATGTAGGGTGAGCTGTTGGAGTTTCGGTGCAGACCTGATGGGCTGACTGCTCTCCTGCATCCCTGTAGTGGCTTTAAGCCTCCAAGTTGGAGAAAGGAAAAGGTTTCTGAGAATACTATTGGTCAGTCACAGTAAAGTGTGATGTGGACTTTTACCCCGAGTGAAGTAAAGACACCCATGCAGGACCGACAACTGCTCGATATTTCATCTCTCAGCTGTTCAGAAACCCAAGAGATTATGATTATGATCCTTGGCAGAGTCAAATTAAATTTAGGAAGCTGGGCAGGACTGAGAGGATGGAAAAGATGCGAGGAACCTTGGTGATGTGAATAAATCAGATGAGCCAGTAAATTACTTCAAATAAAGACAAAGATCAGCTCAATTAACATTTATTTTTCCAAATACGGCAACAATCCAAATGGAATGGAGCACAAACAAGTCAGCAAATTTGATCACAACTTCCACCTTGTAATTATACATGGCGGAGTCAATCCAGGGTGAGCTTGTCAAACAGGTACTCTCCCGTCCCATTCTCAGGGGCTCCCAGTCTCTTCAGGTTGGTGATGTAATCTCCGAGCTTCTTGATCATCTTCACTTGTTCATCCAAGTAGTGAGTCTCCAGGAAGTCACAAAGCTGTAAGAAAAGAGGATAAGTAATTAATATCCAGCCAGATTTGTCAAGTATTATCTACATTTCCTCATTCAGGTCAATTTCAAACCCTTTTGGCACAAGTGCGATTGAAGAAAAAAAAATTTTGATCCCAGGAACAACAGCATGTCCTCTCCCCAGGAGTCCCTTGGAAAAAGCCCAAATGACACCCCAATAAAAGTCAGTTAGACTAGAGATCTGGAGGGCCAACAACATTTCACCATTTAATTTATCCAAAAACAACTCACATGAGGATCAGTGTACCCAGAGGAGTGTTTGTGCAGATCCAGCAGACTCTGGTTCACATTCTTCTCCATCTGCAGAGCTCTCTGCATTGCCTCCAGACCATTGCTCCACTCATCCTGCTCTGGTTTCTGAAAGAGGAAAGAGATGTGGTTAGTGCTGTTGCAAGGTTCTGTATGACAGCATCTGTAAACCTCATGTTGAGTATTATGGGGTTAATCACTGGGATGATGTGGAGACCATACTGGACATGTGGTCAAGTCATTAACTCACATCAGAGTCAAAAAGCTGCACACTCCAATTTGTTAGTGGTTCAAAATGCTCAACAAAGTGCTTCCCCTGGATGTCCACATTTGACATGTCCTTGGCAAGCAAGGTTGGTTATAGTGCAGAAGATTAGCCCTCTGAACACCCACAGTTGCCTTCCTCTATGAATTGGCACGTCTTAGCAGGTTAACTGTGCTATGTACATATATTATCCAGGGCTTAAGCTGGGAGCAGTCACCACAGCCACTTGTGTACAGTGTCCACCACTAGTCTGACCCCTAGGTTGAATCATGTGCTCTCCCACACTAAACAGAGTTCTCAGTTCCACATTAACCCTACATGTGCCAGACCCCAAAACTACATCTCATGCCCAATTAGAATGTGACAGATCAACTGCACAGCAGATCCTACATTTGTTCTCACTACAAACAAAATGCTGGAAATGAGAGATCACAAGTTATGGGGCACCTAGAAATCACTTAGAATCCAAACCTTGACATCCTCCAGGATGATGCGGCCTCCACGTTTATTCTGGAATTCCATCAGTTTCTCAGCGTGTTCCCGTTCCTCATGTGACTGCTCCTTGAAGAACTCAGCAAAGTGACGCAGGGCAACATCATCCCGGTCAAAGTAAGACGACTGAAGACAAAACGGGAAGGTGGAATTGGATTTATAACCTCAAATTTTTATGCTGTCCTGATCTGAGGAATACTCTAATCGTCACCTTCACTGGACCTTCCAAAGGAAGATGGTCATCATGTGATATTACTTACAAGAGAGGATCTTCTTAAATGGTATACAGAGCCAGACATTTACTAACTTGTATCACAACAAGACTAATTATTGGATTCTATATTAGAACCAAGATGTCTTGGGATGCCCATAAAAGCAAACTTACTCAAGCAAGTCATTTAGCTGGGACTCATGGTCCAACTCAAGCATTGACCCTAAGTTCTCTCAACATCTGACTTAACAGATCAAGCTACCAATCTAATAGTCTACTTTTCAAACTTAAGCTTGCTACATGGTTGGTCACATGATCATGTGGAGATGCCAGCATTGGCCTGGGGCAAGCACAGTCTTACAACACCAGATTAAAGTCCAACAGGTTCGTTTCAAACACCTGGTGAGGAGCAGTGCTCCGAAAGCTCGTGTTTGAAACAAACATGTTGGACTTTAACCTGGTGTAAGACTTCTTACTCTGCTCACATGATCAGTCAGTGCTCCCAATGGCAAGAGAAGGATCCAACAGCTATGACCGGTTTCTAAACAAACAATGGGATCTTCCCACCAGAAGTGGAGGCAGAGAGCAGGTCACGCACCCTGTAGATCTGTACTTTGGGTGCAAAATCACAGAAGAGTCATCCATTTTGTAGCTGCAAGCAACAGAATGGTGTGAAGAATGGAAGGAGGATCATTTTGTAATTGAGAGGGCCAGAGACACAAACAGGCCAGGATCTCAACAGAATCTGCTCAAGTCAGTTCATGGCAAGACAAAGCAGTGATGGTGTGTTGTATTCAGAAACCAGGGCCTCTGGTGAATGGCCTTTGAAGAAGAAATGGAAAATCAGGAACAAGGTAGTATATAAAGATGATTTTTGGAGGTATGGCTTTGTTAATTGTGCCAATGCAAATCAGGTTCCAAAACCCATGGCATATTATGTGCAGGGATGTACTGGCAAATGACAATTTAAAACCCTCAAAAAGGTATTTGAACATAAAATATGACAAGACAGGACAAACCTCTTCCTTAGCAGAAATGTAACCTGGAATGGCAAAGCAAGTGGGAGGCCCAAACAGGCTCACATGTCATAAAAAGTTTTTAAAAATGGAGTTCTAAGCAGATAGACTTCAAAATGTATCCTGACAACTCCCAGCATGGGTCACAAAGGTCAGCCAGTTGGTGAAAGTGGGTCGCAGGGGGGTGGAAAGGGGAAAGATAAAAAGAATAGTTGAAAAACTGGTCTATTGAACAACATTAGCCCTTGTAGCAAGTTTCTTGTGCAAGGTCCTCCCAGATAACAAGGCTATAAGTACACATTGATAAAATTATCATTCATGCAATGAACATGGAATTATTTTTTAGAAACTTCACCGAATCCTGAAAGTGTTTCAAATTTAAGCATTTTCCCAACGGGATACAGCTTTTTCAGAGTCTGCATGGCATTTAGTTTGGGAGGAGCTGCAGGGCTTCATTCTGAAGTCAATTCACTGACCTTGAGAAATTCTACCTACTGAAAATTCAATGATGTCCACAGTCTTAATTTGGAAACAGGAACCCCTCTCTCCCCAAAAATACAAAACTCACCATGGAGAGGTAAACATAGGAGGAATAGAGCTCCAGGTTGATCTGCTTGTTAACAGCATCCTCACAATCCTTGTGGTAGTTCTGACACACTTGGGAAGCCATTTGTACTTTTTCCTATTAAGTAGAAAGTTCTCAAACTAATTCTTCCAACATGAGCTCTTGTATTTATACAACTGGGACATCCTGCATTCAAACAGGAAATGACATCACCAATGATGATTGACAATCCCTGATAGCCAATCAGAAATCTGCCATGAATCCTGGCACCAATTATTCAATGAACTATTGAGAGGGGATGTGGAGGGGAGGGGGGGGGGGGGGGAGTTGGTGAGATTCAGAGCCAATCGCATCTCTGGAATCCAGACCAGGTTTGGGAGATTCATCTCGTTGATGCATCTTCAAATGTGAAAATGGTCCATTGTTTAACAACCTCATTTGAGCTCAATGATGATTCGTTACTTCTGTTGAAGTGGATTTTCATAATCTGACCAAGTTTCCTATTTACCAGGAACTGCAAAGCTAAAACAATATTCAAAGTACTCAAGCCGTCTCGAGGGAGGGAATTTCTACCTGACCAGAGATTTATGAAGCTGCCCTCCCTTTTTAGTTATGAACCCACTATTTGTGGAAGATATGTTTGCACATCAGCCCCACGCTCCTGATCTACAGGCAGCTGATGTGGAAAGAGGCAGGGAAGGCGGAGGACCTCCTCGTGAACCTGCTCCTGGGCCTGGTGAAACCTGCCATTAACAGGTCTAGACAGCAGGTGGCCAAGGGGGGTCAGCCGGTCTGTCTGTCCGTCGGCTATGTTCACGCCTGGAGACCAGTCAGCCCCTGGGTCTTGGGCTGGCTCTTTGAAACAAATGTGCAGTAAGTCCCGCTCCCCTGCTCTTTCCCTATTTCCCTGTAAATTTATTTCCTCTTCATGTATGTATCCATTTCCCTCATCAAAATTATGACTGAATCTATTTCAATCACTATTTCAGAGAGTTATTTGTTTTGTTTTTTGTGCGTGTTCCCTTCTCTTCTATGTCTGTATATGTATTCTATTTTGTGTACATAACGGTGAACTTTGTTCAAAAATCCAATAAAAAACATTTATTGAAAAGAAACTTTTTCATTCAGAGCATTCCAGATCATAACTCATCACTACAGATGCAGCAGAGTAAGTATCCTATCGGGCTGCATCACAGCCTGGTATGGCAACTGCTTGGCCCAGGACCGCAAGGAACTCCAGAGAGGCGTGAACACCGCCCAGTCCATCACATGAACCTGCCTCCCATCCATGGACTCCATTTACACCTCCCGCTGCCTGGGGAAAGCGGGCATCATAATCAAGGATCCCTCCCACCCGGGTTACTCACTCTTCCAACTCCTTCCATCGGGCAGGAGATACAGAAGTCTGAGAACACGCACGAACAGACTCAAAAACAGCTTCTTCCCCGCTGTCACCAGACTCCTAAATGACTCTCTTATGGACTGACCTCATTGACACTACACCCTGTATGCTTCACCCGATGTCGGTGCTTATGTAGTTACATTGTATACCTTGTGTTGCCCTATTATGTATTTTCTTTTATTCCCTTTTCTTCCCACGTACTTAATGATCTGTTGAGCTGCTTGCAGAAAAATACTTTTCACTATACCTCGGTACACGTGACAATAAACAAACAAATCCAAATTCCACTGCTACAATATCGTCCTCCAAATCTCTCCCTCTGGACCTTCCCCTCATGCTACTGTTTCTCTGAGATTTCAAAAAAAATCATTTTACAAGATGTGGCCGTCATTGGTTAGGCCAGCATTTATTGCCCTCCCCTAGTTAGCCTTCAGAAGATGGCGGTGAGCTGCCTTCTTGAATCGCTGCAGTCCCTGAGGTGTAGGTATACCCACTGTGCTGTTAGGGACAGAGTTCCAAGTTGTTGCCCCTGCGACAGTGAAGGAGCGGCGATATATTTCCAAGTCAGATGGTGGGTGACTTGGAGGGGAACCTCCAGGTGGTAGGGTTCCCTGGTATCTGCGGCTCTTGTCCCTGCAGATGGTAGTGGTCATGTGTTTGGAAGGTGCTGTCTAAGGAATCTTGATGAGTTGCTGCAGTGCATCTTGTAGATGGTACACACGGCTGCCACTGTTCATCGGTGGTGGTGGGTTTGAATGTTTGTGGAAGGGAGAGCAATCAAGCGGGCTGTTCCTGCCTGGATGATAGAACATAGAATGTACAGTGCAGAAGGAGGCCATTCGGCCCATCGAGTCTGCACCAACCCACTTAAGCCCTCACTTCCACCCTATCCCTGTAACCCAATAATCTCTCCTAACCTTTATGGACACTAAGGGCAATTTATCATGGCCAATCCACCTAACCTGCACGTCTTTGGACTGTGGGAGGAAATGGAGCACCTGGAGGAAACCCAGGCAGACATGGGGAGAAATTGCAGACTCCGTACAGACAGTGATCCAGGGGGGAATCGAACCTGGGACCCTGGCACAGTGAAGCCACAGTGCAAGCAACTTGTGCTACCGTGCTGCCCAGATCTTGCAATTTAAATGTCGAGCTTCTTGAGTGTTGTTGGAGCTGCATTCATCCAGGCAATTGGAGGGTATTCCATTACACTCCTGACTTGGGCCTTGTAGATGGTGGATTCGCGTTGGGAGGTCAGGAGGTGAGTTATTCACCATATGATTCCTAGCCTTTGCCCTGGTAGCCACAGTATTAAAATACTAGTCCAATTCAGTTTCTGATCAATGGTAACCCCCAGGATGTTGATTGTGGGGGATTCAGCAATGGTAATGTCATTGAATGTCAAGAGGTGATGGTTAGATCCTCTCTTGTAGGAGATGGTCATTACCTGCCACTTCTGTGGCATAAATGTAACTTGCCAGCATAAGCCAAGATATTATCCAGGTCTTGCTGCATTTGGATATGGAGGAGTTGCGAATGGTGCTGAACTTTGTGCAGTCATCCGCAAACATCCCCACTTCTGACCTTATGATGGAAGGGAGGTCATTGATGAATCAGCTGAAGAGGGTGGGGCCGATGACTCTACCCTGAGGAACTCCTGCAGCGATATCCTGGAACTGAGATGATTGACATCCAACCACCACAACCATCTTCCTTTGTGCCAGGTATGACTTGAACAGCGGAGAGCTCTCCCCTGATTCCCACTGACTCCAGTTTAAGCTCGGGCACCCTGGTGCCTTACACGGTCAAATGCTGCCTTGATGTCAAGGGCACTCACTCCCACCTCAGGCATTCAGCTCTTTTGTCCATGTTTGAAACAAGGCTGTCATGTCAGGAGCTGAATGACCCGGGCAAAACACAAACTGAGCACATGTGCTCATATCCGATTTCTCTACAGAAGTGGATCAGTCCCAGATTAGGTGATGTGTTTAAACTCTGGATTTGTTGGGTCAGATGGAGATGATTCACATTTGCAGCCACCAATCACAGCACAAGCCTCTCAGGAGAGATGCTATCAAAGGGCACAGTTGACCCAGCTGCAATTGAGACCTGTTCTGGAGATCCCGTGAATGTCCTGTGGTCACAAAGGGCTTTGTCCAAACTGATGGACATCACATGGTCACCCAGATTGATATCAGAGACTTGGACAGAAAGCCTGTGGTTACTGGTTCCGAGGGAACTATACTATTGATTAATACTTGCCTCAGGAAACACTTATAGTTCAGTACCGAAACACTTATAGTTCAGTATCACAACCTGTAGTGAGTGAGGATGGTGATGGGAATGAAAAGCTTAGTCTGGAAAAAATCATAATCTTTTATTGTCACAAGTACAAAGTTACTGTGAAAAGTCCCTGGAAATTGAGATGCAGAGATATTAACAACTGATTCTAATAATTGGAGTCTCGTTTCCATCATCTGCACTGCAGTCCTCAACAGGATTCTTAAATTTACTGCTGATGTGGCAGGGCAGGAAAGCTTAAAGGTTAAAGGAGAGCAAGAGAGGAGGATGAATTTTATTCATTATGAATGCACCAAGCTTAAATATATCTGCAAATTTCATCAGAACAAAGTTTGAACAAAATGCTAGAATATTCACAGCAACTAATGGAGTTGCCATTGGTGTAAGAACCATCACCAACCAGGTTCTGATCTAGCATTTCTCCTCCTCTTCCCCTCTATCCCTCCTCCCAAATTTTGTAGCAATGCCTAAACAGTGCAAAAGGAGACCATTCAGCCCATCTCTTCTGCACTAAAGCCCACTGACCCATACTACCTGCACCTCGGTGGACCATAGGAGGGAACTAGAGCACCTGGAGGAAACCTCAGACATGGGGAGAATGTCAGTCACCCAAGGCTGGAATTGATTAAAATGTGTCAAATATGCCTATGCAAAAAGATACTAGAGCTATACATGAACAGATTTAAAGGTTAAATTGGAGTTAGACTTGAACAATGCACTAATAGGCAAACAAGCAGCTATTTTAAAAACACAATTGAGTCAACAAAATTCACTCCATTATAAAGCATTTATTTATAGTTTGTATATTTGCACAGTGGAACCCTGATTCAACAGCCTTGTAGAAGATCACAAACAGGCAGGTCTAAAGGTCAGTTATACAAATAAGCTTCTTCCCTCAGTCACTCCCCCAGGGTGAGCTTGTCAAACAGGTACTCTCCCGTGCCATTCTCAGGGGCTCCCAGTCTCTTCAGGTTGGTGATGTGATCTCCGAGCTTCTTGATCATCTTCACTTGTTCATCCAAGTAGTGAGTCTCCAGGAAATCACAAAGCTGTAAGAAAAGAGGATAAGTAATTAATATCCAGCCAGATTTGTCAAGTGTTATCTACATTGCCTCATTCAGGTAGATTTCAAACCCTTTCCGCAGGAGTGAAGTAAAAAAATGTTTCAATCCCAGGAAAAACAGCATGTCCTCACTCCAGGAGTCCCTTGGAAAAAGCCCAAATGACACCCCAATAAATGTCAGTTAGAATAGAGATCTGGAGGGCCAACAACATTTCACCATTTAATTTATCCAAAAACAACTCACATGAGGGTCAGTGTACCCAGAGGAGAGTTTGTGCAGATCCAGCAGACTCTGGTTCACATTCTTCTCCATCTGCAGAGCTCTCTGCATTGCCTCCAGACCATTGCTCCACTCATCCTGCTCTGGTTTCTGAAAGAGGAAAGAGATGTGGTTAGTGCTGTTGCAAAGTTCTGTATGACAGCATCTGTAAACCTCATGTTGAGTATTATGGGGTTAATCACTGGGATGACGTGGAGACCGTACTGGACATGTGGTCAAGTCATTAACTCACATTTCAGAGTCAAAAAGCAGCACACTCCCAATTTGTTAGTGGTTCAAAATGCTCAACAAAGTGCTTCCCCTGGATGTCCACATTTGACACACGTCCTTGGCAAGCAAGGTTGGTTATAGTGCAGAAGATTAGCCCTCTGAACACCCAGTTGCCTTCCTCTATGAATTGGCACTTCTTAGCAGGTTAACTGTGCTATGTACATATATTATCCAGGGCTTAAGCTAGGAGCGGTCACCACAGCCACTCTGTACAGTGCCCACCACTAGTCTGACCCCTAGGTTGGATCATGTGCTCTCCCACACTAAACAGAGTTCTCAGTTCCACATTAACCCTACGTGTGCCAGACCCCAAAACTACATCTCATGCACAATTAGAATGTGACAGATCAACTGCACAGCAGATGCTACATTTATTCTCACTATAAACAAACTTACAATTTTAACAAATAATGTTGGAAATGAGAGATCACAAGCTATGGGGCAACTAGAAATCACTTAGAATCCAACCTTGACATCCTCCAGGATGATGCGGCCTCCACGTTTATTCTGGAATTCCATCAGTTTCTCAGCGTGTTCCTGTTCCTCATGTGACTGCTCCTTGAAGAACTCAGCAAAGTGACGCAGGGCAACATCATCCCGGTCAAAGTAAGAAGACTGTGGGGAAAGGTTGGGATTAGAACCTCAAAACCATTTTATTATTTTGCTCTTTTCTGATCTCAGGAATATCAAATAAATCACTTTCGTAAGGCAAGATGGCCATTAAATTATATTACTTTGTTCCCTGAGCTCACCTTTGGAATTTTTTAAAAAAGAGCTTCTTAAATAGCATACACAAGAGTCTGACATTATTGTATCATAACAAGACTAATTGGATTCTATATTAGGACCAAGATGTATTGTGATTCCCATCAAAGCAAAGTCTTAATCAAATTAAGTGTTAGGGTGGCATGTGGCAGTGGATAGCACTGAGGACCTGGGTTCAATCCCAGCCACTGTCAGTGTGGAGTTTGCACATTCTTCCCATGGCTGCGTGGGTTTCACCCCCACAACCCAAAGTTGTGCAGGTTCAGTGGATTGGCCACACTAAATTGCCCCTCAATTGGAAAATTTAAAAAAATCTCAAGTTAAGTGTTTTAGCTGGCCAATGAGTTGGGACTCACTAACTGGGTCCAACTCAAGCATTAACCCAACATATGACTTGACTGAACCTACTTGAGCTTGCTACCCATGGTTGGGTCACAGTGATCAGTCCCTGTCCCCAATGGGAGGAGAAGCACCCAACAGCCATGGCCAGCTTCAAAACAAATAATGGACTCTTCCCACCAGAAGTGGAGGCAGAGAGCAAGTCATGCACCCTGTACATCAGTGCTTTGGGCACAAAATCACAGAAGAAAGATGCAAGCATCAGGACTGTGAAGAATTGAAGGTGGATCATTTTGTAATAAAGAAGAGGCCCAGAGACACAAAACAGGCAGGGATTTCAACCAAATCTGTTGAAGACAAAGCAGTGATGGTGTGAGTTGTATAGAGGGCCAGGGTCTCTGGTGAACAACCCTTGAAGAAATGGAAATTCAGGAACAAGGTAGTATATAAAGAGGATTTCTAGAGGTATGACTTTGTTAATTGTGCCAATGCAAATCAGGATGCAAAGCCCAATGGTGTATTATGTGCAGGGATGTACTGGCAAACAATTTAAAACCCTCAAAACATCAAAGGCATTTGAAATTAAAAGCATGGCAAGTTAGAGGACAAACCTCTTGTATCTCCCCCCACCCCAAAGGATGCAGGGAGATAGTCAGCTGAAGTCCTCATCAGAAATGTAACCTGGAATGGCAAAGCAAGTGGGAGCCCAAGGACCAAGAAAGCTCACCTATCACATTCAAAAAGTTAAAACATGATGCCTATGCTGGATGACTTGACTTTTGCAACATGTATCCTTGCAACTCTCAGCAGGTGTTACAAAGGTCAGCTAATTGGTAAAGTGGGTCTCAGGGGCGAGGGGTGTTGAAAAACATTAACCCTTAGAAGCAAGTTTCTTGTGCAATGTCCTCCCCTTTTAAAAAGCTTTAATTACACATTATTATTGATAATTAAGGTTTGTGCAATGATGGAAACTTAGAGAAATTTCACAGAACCCTGAAGTGTTTTAAGTTTAAACATTTTCCCAATGGGATACAGCTTTTACAGAGTCTACATTGCATTTAGTCTGGGAGGAGCTGCAGGGCTTCATTCTGAAGTCAATTCACTGACCTAGAGAAATTCTATCTGCTGAGAATTCAATGATGTCCACAGTCTTCATTCCTTCCCCTCCCCCAAAAAAAAATACAAAACTCACCATGGAGAGGTAAACATAGGAGGAATAGAGCTCCAGGTTGATCTGCTTGTTAACAGCATCCTCACAATCCTTGTGATAGTTCTGACGCACTTGTGAGGCCATCTTTACTACTGATACCACCTAGAGAGCTCTAGAATTGACCCTTCCTCACCCAAGCTCTTGTATTTATACAACTGGGACATCCTACATTCAAACAGGGAATGACATCACCAATGACGATTGACGATATCTGATAGCCAATCAGAAATCTGCCATGAATCCAGGCAACAATTAATCAATGAGAGGGGGTGTAGGGGGAGGGGGAGGGGGAGGGGGAGGGGGAGGGGGAGTGTCCCAGAGCCAATCAGTGCTTTGAAACCCAGTCAGGTTTGGGAGATTCATCTTGATGATGTCACTCCTTTTCCTTGACCTTCAAATGTGGAAATGTTTGGTTGTCGAACAATCTAATTTGAATTGAATCATGATTTGTTGCTTCTGTTGAAGTGCATTTTCATAATCTGACCAAGTTTCCTATTTACCAGGAACTGTGAAGCTGGTACAATATTCAAAGCAATCAAGTCGGGAACTTCTAACTCACCAGAGATTCATGAAGCTGCACTCCCGGTTTTAGTTTCTTACTGACCCTTTGTTGAAGTTTTGTTTGCACGTCAGTCCCACGCTCCTGATCTACGGGCATTCGGTGTGGAAAGGGATGGGGAAGCCGGAGGACCTTCTCATGAACCCGCTCCTGGGCCTGGCGAAACCTGCCATTAACAGGTCCAGGAGGCGGGTGACCAAGCGGGTTGGCCAGGCAGACTGTCTGCCCCTCTTTTGCGGCTATGGTCGCGCCTCTGTGTCTCTGGAGAGGGAGCCTGCGGGCAACCTTGAGGCCTCCTATGCCCGGTGAGCACCACAAGGGCTGGAGTGTTTTATTGACCAGCACTTTGATTTGATGTTTGTCAAGTTTCCATTGACCTTTGCTCTTTTTGGGCAGCGCCCCCTATCAGGAGTGGCCCCTTTTAATTTGTCCCTGAGTTTGTTTCTCTTAATAAGTTGATTAACCTCAAAGAGATTCATGAAGTATAAGAGTGATGCTTTGGGTAAGCTGGGTCTGCGAGGACTGCGTTTACTGCAGCAGTGAGAGAGACAGGCTTCCAACACTTGAAGAAATGCAACTCGATTTTATTGAACACTTAACTATAATACATGCTTTAACTGTGGGTTGACACTATGTTGACTTGACTGGAGACCTGAGGCTAGCCTGACCAGACTAACTGACTACCACATGGTGTTTGTTCTAGTTGCTGCTCACGAGCTCCGACTGTCTCAGAGGCTGGATCCCGAGAGAGCGGGAAAACTAGTGCCCTCTGGCTTTATAGTGGTCGTGTCCTGTCTGGTAATTGGCTGCTGTGTTCTGTGTGTTCACTGGTCATCCTGTGTGCCAATCACTGCCTGTCTGCACTCCATTATATACATGGATGTATATAAAGACAAAGAGATCAGTCTGCCCCTGTGAAACAAATATGCAGTAAGTCCCACTCACTGTAAATATATTTCCTCTTATAGATATAGAGAAATACAGCACAGAAAAGACCCTTCAGCCCACGATGTTGTGCTGAACTTTTGTCCTAGGTTAATCATAGAATTTTGGACACTAAGGGCAATTTATCATGGCCAATCAACCCAACCTGCACATCTTTGGACTGTGGGAGGAAACCGGAGCACCCGGAGGAAACCCACGCACACAGGGGGAGGATGTGCAGCCTCCACACAGCCAGTGACCCAAGTCGAAATCGAACTTGGGACCCTGGAGCTGTGAAGCAATTGTGCTATCCACAATTCTACCGTGCTGCCCTTAAGAAGAAATTAATCTACACTCCATTATTCTACCCTAATCCATGTACCTATCCAATAGCCGCTTGAAGGTCCCTAACGTTTCCGACTCAACTACTTCCACAGGCAGTGCATTGCATGCCCCCACTACTCTCTGGGTAAAGAACCTACCTCTGACATCCCCCCTATATCTCTTCATATATATATCCATTTCCTTCTTGAAAATTATTACTGAATCTGTTTCCACTGTCCTTGCAGGCAGAGCATTACAGATCATAACCCGCTGCTCCAATACTCTTCTCCACATCTCTCTCTAGATCTTCCCCTCATGCTACTGTCTCTCTGAGATCCCAGGTGTCACATCTGATTTCTCTACAGAAGTGGATCAGTCCTGGATTCGGTGGCGAAAGGTGTTTCCTTGGGTTTAAACTCTGGAGTTGTTGGGTCAGATGGAGGTGGCAGTGATTCACATTTGGAGCCACCAATCACAGCACCAGCCTCGTGGGAACGATGCCACAGTTGACACAGCTGAAGAGAAAATGGATTCTACAATGAGGTTTTGATGAAGGTCTGTGGTTACCGGTTCTGAGGAAACTACTGATTGATCCTTTCCCCAGGAAATGCTTTGAATGGAGTATCACAACCTGTGGGGAGTAGGGACGGTGATGGGAATGATAAGCTCACAGTGGGGAAGAATCATCTTTGGCCCTTTGTGGATTTTCCTGGAAACTTGGGTGATGCAAAGATATTGACACAACTGATATTAACACAACCTTTAGAAGGACGAGGGGGGATCTTATTGAAACTTACAGGATACGGCAAGGACTGGATAGAGTGGACGTGGAGAGGATGTTTCCACTTGTAGGAAAAACTAGAAGCAGAGAACACAATCTCCGACTAAAGGGATGATCCTTCAAAACAGATGAGGAGGAATTTCTTCAGCCAGAAGGTGGTGGGTCTGTGGAACTCTTTGCCACAGAAGGCTGTGGAGGCCAAATCACAGTCTTTTAAAAAAAAATTTAGATTACCTAATTATTTTTTCCAATTAAGGGGAAATTTAGCGTGGCCAATCCACCTACACTGCACAGTTTTGGGTTGTGGGGGCGAAACCACACAGACACAGGGAAAATGTGCAAACTCCACACGGACAGTGGCCCAGAGCTGGGATCGAACCTGGGACGTCAGCGCCTTGAGGCAGTTGTGCTAACCACTGTGCTGCCCTCACTGAGTGTCTTTAAGCCAGAGATAGATAGGCTCTTGATTAATAAGGGGATCAGGGGTTATGGGGATGGGAAAATATCAGCAATGATTGAATGGCGGAGCAGACTCAATGGGCCAAGTGGCCTAATTCTGCTCCTCTGTCTTATGGTCGGAGACTCTCGTTTCATTGTCTTCACTTCTCAGCGATCTAAAGCTTACCGATGAATGTAATTATAGCAACAAAGCTCAAATCATTTTCATGTTTGAACAGACTGATACACATCCCATAGGAATTGGAAAATGATTTATATTCAGTATGAATGCACAAGATAAGGGGCCCAGTCTGCATTTAATCAATTGATGCAGTAGATTGGCAACATGAAATATTTAACTTTCTTTGTATAGTTTTTAAATTGATAACATTCATTCTTTCCAAAGGAGGACATTTTTTTCCTCAATTATATAGTTTGAAAACTTTTACTCATGGATTCGGAATCGCTGTCTGGATTCCCCAAAGTTCCATCAGCACTTTCCCTCCTTCTGGAGCTAAATGTGACATTTCAGGCAGGATTGCCAATTGTAGTTTTCTTTATACCAAGAGTTCAGCAAGGTCCTAGAACCCTACCTAGGCTCACTTAGAACATACAGAATTTACAGTGTAGAAGGAGGCCAATCAGCCCATCAAGTCTACACCAGCCCCTAGCCCTTGGAAAAAACACCCCACTGAACCGTTTTGGACACCAAGGACAATTTAGCATAGCAAATCCACCTAACCTAGGTGGATTGTGGGAGGAAACTCTACACAGACAGACAATGGGAGAAGATACAAAATCCACAGTCACCCAAAGCTGTAATTGACTCCAAGTCCCTGCGAGGCAGTCATGCCAATCACTTTGTCATGGATCTTTAAATGGTGTAAAATCTGCCTTTGCAAAAATCAGTTTTGGAGTCAACAAAATTCACTACTCTGAAACATTTATTTATAGTTTGCACATTTCCACAAGGGAGCTCCGGTTCAGCAACATTACAAACTACAAACTGGCTGGTCCAGAAGGTCTCAGTGATACAAATAAGCTTCTTCCCACAGTCAGTTCAATCACTGTCCCCCAAGGTGAGCTTGTCAAACAGGTACTCTCCCGTGCCATTCTCAGGGGCTCCCAGTCTCTTCAGGTTGGTGATGTGATCTCCGAGCTTCTTGATCATCTTCACTTGTTCATCCAAGTAGTGAGTCTCCAGGAAGTCACAAAGCTGGAAAAAAAAAAAAAGAGAGAGGGGAGAATTAATTAACATCCAGCAGGAAATAAAAAAGTATTGAATGATTCCTCTTCAGGTGGATTTCAATCCCTTTGGGTCAGAGTGTAATTGACGGGAAAAAAAAAAGTTGTGTTTCTATACCAGGATGGCAACAAATGCCTTTTCTGCATTAGCAGTTCTCTTAAAATAAGCCCAATGGACACCGCAATGAAAGGGAGTTACATGTAGGGAAATGGAGGGTCAGGAGGATTCCACCATTTAATTTATTCAAAAAGTCCAAATGGAAGAAACTCACATGAGGGTCGGTGTTCCCAGAGGAGAGTTTGTGCAGATCCAGCAGACTCTGGTTCACATTCTTCTCCATCTGCAGAGCTCTCTGCATTGCCTCCAGACCATTGCTCCACTCATCCTGCTCTGGTTTCTGAAAGAGGAAAGGCAGACAGCTCATTGCCAATGGAGTCAACAAACAAATAAGGAAATGGAAGGAGAACAGAATGAAAAAGCAAGTATGACAATTATTTTTACTTAATGGAATGCATCTCGCTTCAGGACAGCATTTATGGCCATCTCCAATTGCCCACAAGGTGGTGACATGAGCCACCTTCTATAGTCCATCATGTGGAGAAAGTGCCCAGGTAAAACAGGATCATAACCACAATCTGGTACGAGGATCAAATACATCACAAGAATCTAGAATTAAACCTTGGCATTAATATCACTATCAGGTGATGGGGTGAACAACTGCAGATACCCATTAACCCGAACCTTGGCCATAACCCAAACCTTGACATCCTCCAGGATGATGCGGCCTCCACGTTTATTCTGGAATTCCATCAGTTTCTCAGCGTGTTCCCGTTCCTCATGTGACTGCTCCTTGAAGAACTCAGCAAAGTGACGCAGGGCAACATCATCCCGGTCAAAGTAAGAGAACTGTGGAGAGAAAAAAAAAAGTCAGACCTAAAATGAACACAGCCAAAGAATTAAAAGGCAGCTTCATGATAGACATGTTATTCATTCCCGACCCAGTTGTTTAAATAGTGGCAAAATGGAAGTCATGAATTAGTCTTTCTCTAATAAAATCAGAAAATCCTAGTGTTCAGCCAGAAATAAATTTTTTTGACGACATAAAATATTGAAGAACAATTAATGTTTAAGATTTCAGTACTGAAGAAAGATCAGAAAGACAATTGTGTCCCTCTTCCTCCAACATCTAAACATTAGTTAATTGAGAAAGGCATCTTTCAAATTCAGAAAATTAATTTTATGAATCATCACTTCATGTTCAATATTCAGTCCAAGAGAAGGAGCTCCACACAACAGGAAATATCCAGCCACAACCAGCCAGCCAATGTTGCACTAACTACTCGCTCAGTAACATGTAATTACATCCAATTCCAAGTTGATCAGGTTTAGGCAGCAAACTGAATCCTCAAATGGAGAGACAGGAATGCTGAAGATAGTTGTCAATTTCAACACTTCAGGAATAGGACATAGCTATGAAAGAATAGGTAACTTGCCTGTCAGGAGAGCATTCATTGCACAAAGTCTCCGTCTCATTGACCTAGGGAAACTCTCCTTCCTCAAAGTGACATAGTCTTAATCAAGAAGCAGGTTAACCAGCCACACACCCAATAAGATATACTCACCATGGAGAGGTAAACATAGGAGGAATAGAGCTCCAGGTTGATCTGCTTGTTAACAGCGTCCTCACAGTCCTTGTGGTAGTTCTGACGCACTTGAGAAGCCATCTTCACTATTACTGCTAACTAAAAAGTTCCCAACTGACCCTTCCTAACACCATTTCTTGTATTTATACAACTGGGACATCCTGCATTGAAACAGGGAATGACATCACCAATGATGATTGACAATCCCTGATAGCCAATCAGGAGTCTACATGAGTCCGGGCACCAATTAAATGAGAGGGGGCGTGGGGAGATTTGAGACCCAGAGCCAATCAGAGCTTTGGAATCCAGACCAGGTTTGGGAGATTCAGCTTAATGATGTCACTGCTTTTCTCTTCCAATGTGAAAATGTTCCATTGCTTAACAATCTCATTTGAATTCAATGACAATTTGTTCCTTTTGCTGAAATAATCTGGACAAGTTTGTTATTTGTCAGGAACGGTGAGGCTCCGTCCGTGCCTGGTGGGCACTGCAGGGGTTGGGGTGCTTTACTGACCCCTCTAATTGCTCTCATTTGCTGTTTTTAAGTTTCTGTTGATCTTTGTTACGCTCGGGCAGTGCCTCTATCAGGAGCGGCCATTTTTGTTATATCCCTAAGTTTTTTCTTATATTTGGTTGACCTAAAAAAAGAGTTGGAACAGTGAAGCTGATACAATATTCGAAGCAATCAGGTCACTTTGTGGGAATTTTCTAACCAACCACGGGATAGGGAAATGGAATTGTGGGAATGGGAGAGGGGGGAACATCACTGAATCCAATGTCACCCACGGACACGTCTCCATTTACTGTGTTTGGGGACAGGCTGGATGGAGCAGCTGGTCTTTTCCTGCCCGTCAATGTTGTATATTGGATGAGTCCTTTTATGGTCAACTTTCAATGTGACTGAAAGTTATTTGAATCTGATTGAAATGATAGTCAGATGTTCTTTAACTCAGCATAGATTCAGAAAACATAGACGGAGGCCATTCAACCACTGGGACCGGTGTCATCTCTTTCAAACAACTGACCAATTGGTCCACCTCCTAAACTTTCCCAATAACCCTGTACGTTTATTTCCTTTTCGTGTAAATATCCATTTCCTTCCTTCAAAGTTATTATTGAATCTGCTTCGACCGTCCTTTCAGACAGTGAATTCCAGATCATAACTAATCAGTGTCACAATATGATTCTCCACATTTCTCCCTCTCTGATCTCTCCCATCATGCTCCTATTTCTCAGAGTTCCTTTGTGTTCCCATCTGGTTTCTCTACAGAAGTGGGTCAATCCTGGATTGTGTGGTGGGATGTGTTTCCTTGCATTTAAACTCTGGTTTCGATGGGTCGGATGGAGGTGGCAGTGATTCACATCCAGAGTCGTCAGTCACACTGCAGTCACGAGTCTCTGGGGAGAGATGCCACTGATGGGCAAAGTTGACCCAGCTGAAGAGAAAATGTACCTGGGTATTTACACCGAGTCTGGTCAGAAATAATCCAGGATGCAGTGAATGGCCTGTCCACCCAAGGGGCTTTGTCCAAACTGATGGACATCACCTGGTCACTCAATAGCCACCCAAATGACACCAGAGATTTTGATGAAGGTGTGGTTCCCAGTTCCAAGGGAACTATTGATTGAACCTTTCTGCAGGAAATGCTTTGAATTCAGTATCACAAACTGTAGGAAGTAGGGATGATGATGGATATGAAAAGCTTATTGGGGAAGAATCATCGTTTACCATTTGTGGATTGACCTGGAAACTTAGATGCAGAGATATTGATAGGACTGTGTTTCTAATAATTGGAGCCTCTAGTTTCATTGTCTTCACTGCAGTTCCCAACTAAGATCCCAAAGTTTTACTACTGACCAGTGTTGTAGCAAAGCTTTAATTTTCCAAGTTTGAAGCATAATTGAGATCCCATAAGGATGATTTATATTTGGTATGAATGTGCCAAGATTAAATATATTTACCTGTATCAATTGATGCTGCAGTGTTACATGCGAAATATTTATAAATGGACAACTTGCAAAGTAAGGCATTTTGCTCAATTACTGTTTAAAAGGAGTCTAGAGCTAGATTTCCAGAATTAAAATTCAATCTTCTCCCAGCAGTGAATCAACACTTTCCCTCCTTCACGAGGCTGATGGCAAGTGTGACATTCCAGGCAGTATTCCCAACTACCCAGTTGTAATTCCCTTTTTACCCAGAGGTCAGTTCCAACTTGGTTCTCTGCTCAAGAAGCAGATCCAGAAAAGGTGCAGCTCCAGGACAGGGGGTACAACCAGTGATCCCTCCCAGTCTCCCTTGGACTGAAATGCTGGAACACCTACACACAGGAAAGTATTCATGCATTTCAGCAGCTAATGGCTGGAAAGATGGAGCCACCATTGGTGCAACACTCGGAATAAGCATCACCCACAGTTCCCCCATTTGGACAGCTCGGCTCAGCTCTGACCGGCTCAGCTCTCACCGTGCTCACATTCTCTCTACCCGCCCCCTCCCAAAAAACAAAAAAAGTATTCGACAGTGAGTGCAGCAGGAGGCGATGAAGAATGTGCAAGCTGCACACAGACAGTGTCCCCAAGGCCATAATTGAACCAGGTCCCCCAGACAGCAGTGCTAACCACTGTGCTCACACAATCAATGCACAATGTTAAAAGGAGGTATTGAGTCAGCAAAATTCACTCCATTATGAAGCATTTATTTATAGTTTGTACATTTACACAGTGGAACCCTGCTTCAACATCACAAACTGGCAGGTCCAAAGGTCTCAGTTCTACAAATGTGGAGGACACAATAAGCTTCTCTCCCCCCCCACAGTCAGTTCAGTCACTCTCCCCCAGGGTGAGCTTGTCAAACAGGTACTCTCCCGTGCCATTCTCCGGGGCTCCCAGTCTCTTCAGGTTGGTGATGTGATCTCCGAGCTTCTTGATCATCTTCACTTGTTCATCCAAGTAGTGAGTCTCCAGGAAGTCACAAAGCTGAAAAAAAAAGAGGGCGAATTAATTAACATCCAGCAGGAAATAGAAGTATTGAATGATTTCCTCTTCAGGTCGATTTCAATCCTTTTGGGCCAGAGTGTAATTGAAGGAAAAAAAAAAAAGTTGTTTCTATCCCAGGATGGCAACAAATGCCCTTTCTCCATCAGTCCTCTTTAAAAAATGCCCAATAGACACCACAATGAAAAGGGAGTTACATGATTGGAGATTGAGACACAGGAGGATTCCACCATTTTAATTTATCCAAAAAGTCCAAATGGAAACAACTCACATGAGGGTCGGTGTTCCCAGAGGAGAGTTTGTGCAGATCCAGCAGACTCTGGTTCACATTCTTCTCCATCTGCAGAGCTCTCTGCATTGCCTCCAGACTATTGCTCCACTCATCCTGCTCTGGTTTCTGAAAGGGAAAAGGCAGACAGCTCATTTCATATGGATTCAACAAAATGGAAGGAGAACAGAATGAAAAAGTATGTTAAGAGAACACAATTATTTTCACTTAATGGAATGCATCTCCACTTAGGACAGCATTTATGGCCTTCCTTAATTGCCCCTAGGGTGGTAACACAAGTCACTTCTATAGTCCACCATGTGGAGAAAGTGCCCAGGTAAAACAGGATCATAACCACAATCTGTTACGAGGATCAAATGGATCACAAGAATTAAACCTTGGCATTAATATCACCATCAGGTGATGGGGTAAACAATTGCAGATACCCATTAACCCAAACCTTGATATCTCCCAGGATGATGCGGCCTCCACGTTTATTCTGGAATTCCATCAGTTTCTCAGCGTGTTCCCATTCCTCATGCGACTGCTCCTTGAAGAACTCAGCAAAGTGACGCAGGGCAACATCATCCCGGTCAAAGTAAGAGGACTGTGAAGAGAGAGAAAAATAGTGTAATGTCAGACCTAAATGAACACAGCCAAAGAATTAAAAGGCAGCTTCATGGTAGACTGGTTATTCATTCCAGACCTAGTTGCTTAAGTGTTTCATTAATTAGTCTCAAATTAGATCAGAAATCATGGTGTGCAGCTGAAAATAAATTTGTGACCATATAAAATATTGAAGGAACAATTAATGTTTAAGATTTCAGTACTCAGAAAGACAATTATGTCCCTCTTCCATGTAGTAAGTGAGAAAAGCATCTTCTCAAATTCAGAAGATCAATTTTATAAATCATCACTTCATGTTCAATATTCAGTCCAAGAGAAGGAGTTCCACACAACAGGAAATATCCAGCCAAGCAATGTTGCACTAACTACTCACTCAGTAACATGTAATTACATCCAATTCAAAGTTGATCAGGTTTAGGCATCAAACTGAATCCACAATGGGAGAGACGGGAATGCTGAAGATAGTTGTCAATTTCAACACTTCAGGAATACGACACAGCTATGAAGTAGGTAACTTGCCTTTCAGGAGAGCATTCATTGCACAAAGTCTCGAGTGCCAACATTGACCTAAGGAAACTCTCCTTCCTCAAAGTGTCACAGTCTTATCAATAGGCAGGATAACCACCCACCCCAAAAAATATACTTACCATGGAGAGGTAAACATAGGAGGAATAGAGCTCCAGGTTGATCTGCTTGTTAACAGCATCCTCACAGTCCTTGTGGTAGTTCTGACGCACTTGGGAGGCCATCTTCACTGCTACTATCACCTAGAAAGTTTTAGAACTGACCCTGCCCAACACAAGCTCTTGTATTTATACAACTGGGACATCCTGCATTCAAACAGGGAATGACATCACCAATGATGATTGACAATCCCTGATAGCCAATCAGGAGTCTACATGAGTCCGGGCACCAATTAAATGAGAGGGGGCGTGGGGAGGATTGAGACCCAGAGCCAATCAGAGCTTTGGAATCCAGACCAGGTTTGGGAGATTCAGCTTAATGATGTCACTGCTTTTCTCTTCCAATGTGAAAATGTTCCATTGCTTAACAATCTCATTTGAATTCAATGACAATTTGTTCCTTTTGCTGAAATAATCTGGACAAGTTTGTTATTTGTCAGGAATGGTGAGGCTCCGTCCGTGCCTGGTGGGCACTGCAGGGGTTGGGGTGCTTTACTGACCCCTCTAATTGCTCTCATTTGCTGTTTTTAAGTTTCTGTTGATCTTTGTTACGCTCGGGCAGTGCCTCTGTCAGGAGCGGCCATTTTTGTTATATCCCTAAGTTTTTTCTTATATTTGGTTGACCTAAAAAAGAGTTGGAACAGTGAAGCTGATCCAATATTCGAAGCAATCCGGTCACTTTGCGGGAATTTTCTAACCAACCACGGGATAGGGAAATGGAATTGTGGGAATGGGAGGGGGGGGGGGGAACATCACTGAATCCAATGTCACCCACGGACACGTCTCCATTTACTGTGTTTGGGGACAGGCTGGATGGAGAAGCTGGTCTTTTCCGACTTGTCAATATTGTATATTGGATGAGTCCTTTTATGGTCAACTTTCAATGTGGCTGAAGGTTATTTGAATCTGATTGAAATGATAGTCAGATGTTCTTTAACTCAGCATAGATTCAGAAAACATAGACGGAGGCCATTCAACCACTGGGACCGGTGTCATCTCTTTCAAACAACTGACCAATTGGTCCACCTCCTAAACGTTCCCGATAACCCTGTAAATTTATTTCCTTTTCATGTAAATATCCATTTCCTTCCTCAAAGTTATTATTGAATCTGCTTCCTCCGTCCTTTCAGACAGTGAATTCCAGATCATAACTAATCAGTGTCACAATATGATTCTCCACATTTCTCCCTCTCTGATCTCTCCCATCATGCTCCTATTTCTCCAAGTTCCTTTGTGTTCCCAATTGGTTTCTCTACAGAAGTGGGTCAATCCTGGATTGTGTGGTGGGATGTGTTTCCTTGCATTAAAACTCTGGTTTCGATGGGTCGGTTTGAGGTGGCAGTGATTCACATCCAGAGTAGTCAGTCAGTCACACTGCAGTCACGAGTCTCTGGGGAGAGATGCCATTGATGGGCAATGTTGACCCAGCTGAAGAGAAAATGTACCTGGGTATTAACCGAGTCTGGTCAGAAATAATCCAGGATGCAGTGAATGGCCTGTCCACCCAAGGGGCTTTGTCCAAACTGATGGACATCACCTGGTCACTCAATAGCCACCCAAATGACACCAGAGATTTTGGTGAAGGTCTGTGGTTCCCAGTTCCAAGGGAACTATTGATTGAACCTTTCTGCAGGAAATGCTTTGAATTCAGTATCACAACCTGTAGGAAGTAGGGATGATGATGGATGTGAAAAGCTTAGTGGGGAAGAATCATCGTTTACCATTTGTGGATTGACCTGGAAACTTAGATGCAGAGATATTGATAGGACTGTGTTTCTAATAATTGGAGCCTCTAGTTTCATTGTCTTCACTGCAGTTCCCAACTAAGATCCCAAAGTTTTACTACTGACCAGTGTTGTAGCAAAGCTTTAATTTTCCAAGTTTGAAGCATAATTGAGATCCCAAAAGGATGATTTATATTTGGTATGAATGTGCCAAGATTAAATATATTTACCTGTATCAATTGATGCTGCAGTGTTACATGTGAAATATTTATAAATGGACAACTTGCAAAGTAAGGCATTTTGCTCAATTACTGTTTAAAAGGAGTCTAGAGCTAGATTTCCAGAATTAAAATTCAATCTTCTCCCAGCAGTGAATCAACACTTTCCCTCCTTCACGAGGCTGATGGCAAGTGTGACATTCCAGGCAGTATTCCCAACTACCCAGTTGTAATTCCCTTTTTACCCAGAGGTCAGTTCCAACTTGATTCTCTGGTCAATAAGCAGATCCAGAAAAGTTGCAGCTCCAGGACAGGGGGTACAACCAGTGATCCCTCCCAGTCTCAGTCTTCCTTGGACTGAAATGCTGGAACACCTACACACAGGAAAGTATTCATGCATTTCAGCAGCTAATGGCTGGAAAGATGGAGCCACCATTGGTGCAACACTCGGAATAAGCATCACCCACAGTTCCCCCATTTGGGCAGCTCTGACCGTGCTCACATTCTCTCTACCCTCCCAAAAAACAAAAAAAGTATTCGACAGTGAGTGCAGCAGGAGGCAATGAAGAATGTGCAAGCTGCGCACAGACAGTGTCCCCAAGGCCATAATTGAACCAGGTCCCCCAGACAGCAGTTCTAACCACTGTGCTCACACAATCAATGCACAATGTTAAAAGGAGGTATTGAGTCAGCAAAATTCACTCCATTATGAAGCATTTATTTATAGTTTGTACATTTACACAGTGGAACCCTGCTTCAACATCACAAACTGGCAGGTCCAAAGGTCTCAGTTCTACAAATGTGGAGGACACAATAAGCTTCTCCCCCCCACAGTCAGTTCAGTCACTCCCCCAGGGTGAGCTTGGCAAACAGGTACTCTCCCACGCCATTCTCAGGGGCTCCCAGTCTCTTCAGGTTGGTGATGTGATCTCCGAGCTTCTTGATCATCTTCACTTGTTCATCCAAGTAGTGAGTCTCCAGGAAGTCACAAAGCTGAAAAAAAAGAGGGAGAATTAATTAACATCCAGCAGGAAATAGAGTAATTGAAGGAAAAAAAAAAAAAGTTGTTTCCATACCAGGATGGCAACAAAGGCCCTTTCTCTGTCAGTCCTCTTTTTAAAAAAAAGCCCAATAGACACCACAATGAAAAGGGAGTTACATGTATGGAGATTGAGACACAGGAGGATTCCACCATTTTAATTTATCCAAAAAGTCCAAATGGAAGCAACTCACATGAGGGTCGGTGTTCCCAGAGGAGAGTTTGTGCAGATCCAGCAGACTCTGGTTCACATTCTTCTCCATCTGCAGAGCTCTCTGCATTGCCTCCAGACCATTGCTCCACTCATCCTGCTCTGGTTTCTGAAAGGGGAAAGGCAGACAGCTCATTTCTAATGGATTCAACAAAATGGAAGGAGAACAGAATGAAAAAGTATGTTAAGAGAACACAATTATTTTCACTTAATGGAATGCATCTCCACTTAGGACAGAATTTATGGCCATCCCCAATTGCCCCCAGGGTGGTGACACAAGTCACTTCTATAGTCCACCATGTGGAGAAAGTGCCAAGGTAAAACAGGATCACAACCACAATCTGTTACGAGGATCAAATGGATCACAAGAATCTAGAATTAAACCTTGGCATTAATATCACCATCAGGTGGTGGGGTAAACAATTGCAGATACCCATTAACCCAAACCTTGATATCTCCCAGGATGATGCGGCCGCCACGTTTATTCTGGAATTCCATCAGTTTCTCAGCATGTTCCCATTCCTCATGTGACTGCTCCTTGAAGAACTCAGCAAAGTGACGCAGGGCAACATCATCCTGGTCAAAGTAAGAGAACTGTGAAGAGAGAGAGAAAAAAAAAAGTGTAATGTCAGACCTAAATGAACACAGCCAAAGAATTAAAAGGCAGCTTCATGATAGACATGTTGTTATTCATTCCAGACCTAGTTGCTAAGTGTGTCATTAATTAGTCTCAAATTAGATCATAAATCATGGTGCGCAGCTGAAAATAAATTTGTGACCATATAAAATATTGAAGGAACAATTAATGTTTAAGATTTCAGTACTGAAGATCAGAAAGACAAGTGTCCCTCTTCCATGTAGTAAGTGAGAAAAGCATCTTCTCAAATTCAGAAGATCTATTTTATGAATCATCACTTCATGTTCAATATTCAGTCCAAGAGAAGGAGTTCCACACAACAGGAAATATCCAGCCAAGCAATGTGGCACTAACTACTCACTCAGTAACATGTAATTACATCCAATTCCAAGTTGATCAGGTTTAGGCATCAAACTGAATCCACAATGGGAGAGACAGGAATGCTGAAGATAGTTGTCAATTTCAACACTTCAGGAATACGATACAGCTATGAAGTAGGTAACTTGCCTTTCAGGAGAGCATTCATTGCACAAAGTCTCAAGTGCCAACATTGACCTAAGGAAACTCTCCTTCCTCAAAGTGTCACAGTCTTATCAATAGGCAGGATAACCACCCACCCCAAAAAATATACTTACCATGGAGAGGTAAACATAGGAGGAATAGAGCTCCAGGTTGATCTGCTTGTTAACAGCATCCTCACAGTCCTTGTGGTAGTTCTGACGCACTTGGGAGGCCATCTTCACTGCTACTATCACCTAGAAAGTTTTAGAACTGACCCTGCCCAACACAAGCTCTTGTATTTATACAACTGGGACATCCTGCATTCAAACAGGGAATGTCATCACCAATGATGATTGACAATTCCTGATGGCCAATCAGGAATCGGCCATTAGTCCGGGCACCAATTAAATGAGAGGGGGCGTGGGGAGGATTGAGACCCAGAGCCAATCAGAGCTTTGGAATCCAGACCAGGTTTGGGAGATTCAGCTTAATGATGTCACTGCTTTTCTCTTCCAATGTGAAAATGTTCCATTGCTTAACAATCTCATTTGAATTAAATGACAATTTGTTCCTTTTGCTGAAATAATCTGGACAAGTTTGTTATTTGTCAGGAACGGTGAGGCTCCGTCCGTGCCTGGTGGGCACCGCAGGGGTTGGGGTGCTTTACTGACCCCTCTAATTGCTCTCATTTGCTGTTTTTAAGTTTCTGTTGATCTTTGTTACGCTCGGGCAGTGCCTCTATCAGGAGCGGCCATTTTTGTTATATCTCTAAGTTTTTTCTTATATTTGGTTGACCTAAAAAAGAGTTGGAACAGTGAAGCTGATACAATATTCGAAGCAATCCGGTCACTTTGCGGGAATTTTCTAACCAACCACGGGATAGGGAAATGGAATTGTGGGAATGGGAGGGGGGGGAACATCACTGAATCCAATGTCACCCATGGACACGTCTCCATTTACTGTGTTTGGGGACAGGCTGGATGGAGCAGCTGGTCTTTTCCTGCCCGTCAATGTTGTATATTGGATGAGTCCTTTTATGGTCAACTTTCAATGTGGCTGAAGCCTCTCGGGAGAGATGTCACCGATGGGCACAGTTGACCCACCCGAAGAGAAAGTGTATCCGGGCATTTACACCGATTCTGGTGAAAAAGGATCCGAGATGCAGCGACTGTCCTGTGGTCACAAAGAGCTTTGTCCAAACTGAGGGACATCACATGGTCACTCAAATGGCCATCCAAGTGGACACGAGACTTTGCTGAAGGTCTGGGTTACTGATGCTGAGGGAACTATTGATTGATCCTTTCCACAGGAAACTATTTATTCAATATCACATCCTGTAGGGAGTGTGAATGGTGATGGGGATGAGAAGCTCAGAGTGGTGCAGAGAATAACAAACACTGACAGTGACCAGAAATTGAGAGTGATGCTGAGACAGGAACATGGAATGACTGAAATACCAGGGCCCCCCTTTATTATTGTGTTGTGGCTTCACACATCCTCAACTTTAAGAAGCCCTTCTGGTGTGTGGCATATTCAGCCCCTCCACTGCCCATTCCGTTGCTGCATTCTCACACCGCTTACTGGTAGTTGACTGAAAAATCATTATAGTCAGTGCAGATCTCAACAATGTTCCTGAAACTAATTTATAAACATGGACAATTGCAGGAGTAGCATCAACATGGAAAGAGCACTGAGTCGATTCAAAGGACTGGTGGAGACTTGATGGGCCGAATGGCCCCCTTCTATGCTGCAGGGATTCTATGATTCCATTAGGATGAACGTTATCGGTTATGAAATGCTCGATGCCCAAACCTAAAAAAATACCCATTTTGCAGATGGATTAGGGAACATTGATGGAAGAAAGTGTTTGTTAAGTCACATTTATAGGATGAGAGTGGCTTTTGGGCTGGGTCACTCAAGGAGAATTCAGAGGGTCACTGAACAAGCACATCTTTTGGGACTGGTGGGTGAAAATCCACACAGGCACTGGGAAATCGTGCAGACTCAGACAGACTTACGCCAGGAATCAAACCAGGGTCCCTGGTACTGTGAAGTAACAATGTGAACCACTTTGCTGACATGTCACCCTTTGAAACGGTAGTGGTCAGGGATTTGGAAAGCATTGTCTAAGCAATCTTGGTGCGTTACTGCAGTGCATCTGCAACAGTAACGGTTGTTACTATTCATCAGTGGAGGAGTGTTGGAATGTTTGTGGAAGGAGGAGCAATCAAATGGGCTGTTTTGTCCTGGATGGTGTTGAGCTTCAGAGTGTTGTTGGAGCTGCACTCACCCAGGCAAGTGGAGAGTATTCCATCACACTCCTGATTGGAGGTGGTGAAGCAGCTTTGGGAGGGGGTGAGGAGGTGGAATTCCTCACCATACGATTCGGAGCCTTTGAGCTACCCTGGTAGCCACAGTATTAATATGGCCAGTCCAGTTTCTCATCAATGGTGACCCCCAGGATATTGATTGATTCGTAATCACACCCTGCTCAGTGCCAAATCATTCAGAACATCAAGAGTATTGTGAAATATTAAAAAACAGTGTTATGTGAACCCAATCATGCTTCTGGCTGAGATGTAGACATGGAAATGAGACCTTCCATGATCATGAAGAATGATGCTCAGACATTACATAGCTGTCTGTAACTAGGTGCAATATGAACTATATCAGGAAATAAAGGAGAGTTCAAATTTACAAGGAGGCAAAATAGTCATTTATTTACAATTATAATGATGCTACAAGACCAGGTCACAATTGTCAGAAGTCAGTGAATTTGGTTTTTTGCCTTCAATAATCTGGTTCCACCAAACAGAACAAGATTGTTCCCAGCAGTCAGTTCAGTCACTGTCCCCCAGGGTGAGCTTGTCAAACAGGTACTCTCCCGTGCCATTCTCAGGGGCTCCCAGTCTCTTCAGGTTGGTGATGTGATCTCCGAGCTTCTTGATCATCTTCACTTGTTCATCCAAGTAGTGAGACTCCAGGAAGTCACAAAGCTGTAAGAAACAAAACATTTCATGTCCAGCAGCAGGCAGAGGATTGTGGGAGCTTCCCTCCAGACAGGTGGTTAGACGTCAATGTCATTCCACCCCTGGAAACTAGGGCAAGACCCATCTCACCCAGCCCTTCCCATCAGCAGAAGCAAAACCATTAGGTTTGGAGATCCTCAAAATAGTTTCAAGACCTACAAGGTTATGAACTCCAATGTACCCCAAAAAGAAAGAACTCACATGAGGGTCAGTGTTCCCAGAGGAGAGTTTGTGCAGATCCAGCAGACTCTGGTTCACATTCTTCTCCATCTGCAGAGCTCTCTGCATTGCCTCCAGACCATTGCTCCACTCATCCTGTTCTGGTTTCTGAAAGGGAAAAGGCAAACAGCTCATTTCCAATGGATTCAAACACACGGGGAAGAACAACCAGAAATTCATGTTCCCAGGAACCAATGCATCAAAGGATATAGGGTGCGCTTGTCCAGAAAGTCAAGTATCCCAACGTGAACATTTAGCCGACAAATAAATGACTATTCAACGTGCCGTGCGTTGAACAAAAGGCTCGAATGGGGAATGCATGGCCGAAGCCACACAGCCTGTTCTGTACAGTGGGGAGCACTAATTGCCACAACCCCCATTATGGTGAAACATCTGGAGACCAGTTTCAAATGGCTTCCTGAAACATTCCTTTCCCCATGCCAAGCATCCTCAGCCCAATCACATGTGGAAAAATGCCAGCCTGGCATCCAGGTGGTGCCCATGCTGATACACGGGTGGCACTGCTCTGTGCAAAGTTGACGCCACCCTGCCCAAGGGTATGCAGTTGAGCCTCCAAATCCCTAGGAGATCCCCCCCCCCCCATAAATGCTGTTCCTTCTCTGTTATGGGGCTCAAATGCTGAATGGCTCACCCAACATCTGAGGCGAAGGGGATGAATCCCAAAGCCTCAGGAATAACATTACAGCGAGACTTATTATCATGCTCTAATATGCTGATTTGCTAAAAGGCAATTCCTCATTATGGGCAGGATTCACATCACAAATCTCTAGGCATTACAAGCTGGAGGATCCCAGGAGTGGGATCTCCCAGCTTTCAAAGGAAACTCTGCAGCGAGCTGCTTTACCAACTCATCGTGGCCATTGGATTGCACTGACAGAATTACTGCATTAAACCATGGCATTGTCAAAGGGGATGCAGAGATCTATCAAGTCCAACCTTAACATCCTCCAGGATGATGCGGCCTCCACGTTTATTCTGGAATTCCATCAGTTTCTCAGCGTGTTCCCGTTCCTCATGTGACTGCTCCTTGAAGAACTCAGCAAAGTGACGCAGGGCAACATCATCCCGGTCAAAGTAAGAGGACTGAAGAGAGAGAATTTTACAAATCACAACTGTTTCCCACCTTGAAGTCTCAATTTGTCAGCTAATTAGTTAGTTTTAAATGTATTTAAATCAGCTCACAAGCCATATCTACAACCAAAAGATCAGAATTATGGTTCATATCCAGCATTAGAGAGTTTGATGTCTAGTATTCTCCCACCATCCTGAGGAGATGGGGAACCAAGACTCCATCTGTGGACAGGCAGATGTAATATTTCTCAGCGCTGCGTCTAAAGGAGATCCCCTGATCCTGGAAATGTTTATCCCTGAATAAATACACCGTGACCATCCCATACAAGAGCTGGTGTTGGTGGAACCTTGAATTGTTGAACTACAGAAACCCTGCACTCTGCAAAAGATGCCATTCAGCCCATCAAGCCAACACCAACCCTCTGAATAGGCACCGACACATGGGCCAACAGCCCCCCACCCCCTCCCCTGTCCCCATGACTCCAACGAACTGGCACACTTTCAGGCACTGAGCAGTAATTCAGCATGGCCAATTGACCTAAAACTCACATCATTCAAGTGTGGAAGGAAACCAGAGCACCCAGGAGGAACCCACACAGACACAGAAGAATGACTGAGTGTTTACAGTCACCCAAGGCCAGAATTGAACCCAGGTCCCTGGCACAGAGAGCAGCATGAAACTTTATGGTCAAACAGTTGAAGAACAGTGGAGAACCTGCCAAGCGATTTTTCAGTGCTCATCAAAGGTATATACCAACAAAAAGGAAGGATGGTAGAAAGAGGGCAAATCAACTGTGGATAGAGTATCACATTGAAGGAAAAAGCATACAAAGTGGCAAAGGTTAGTGGGAGACTAGAGGACTGGGAAATCATTAGGGGGCAATAGAAAGCTACTAAAAAAAAAAAAAAAAAAAAAAAGGTATAAAGGAGAGTAATAAACTTGCTCACAATATGAAAACAGATAGTAAAAGTTTCTACAAATATATAAAACAAAAAAGACTGGCCAAGGTAAATATTGGTCCTTTAGAGGATGAGAAGGGAGATTTAATAATGGGAGATGAGGAAATGGCTGAGGAACGGAACAGGTTTTTTGGGTTGGTCTTCACAGTGGAAGACACAAATAACATGCCAGTGACTGATAGAAATGACAGGTGAGGACCTCGAGATGATTGTTATCACCAAGGAGGTAGTGATGGGCAAGCTAATGGGGCTAAAGGTAGACAAGTCTCCTGGCCCTGATGGAATGCAACCCAGAGTGCTAAAAGAGATGGCGATAATTTACCAAAATTCACTAGACTCTGGGGTGGTCCCGGTGGATTAGAAATGAGCAAACTTGACGTCACTGTTTAAAAAAGGAGGTAGGCAGAAAGCAGGTGATTATAGGCCAGTGAGCTTAACTTCAGTCGTAGGGAAGATGCTGGAATCTATCAAAGAAATAGAGAGGCATCTGGTTGGAAATTGTCCCATTGGGCAGACACAGCATGGGTTCATGAAGGGCAGGTCATGCCTAACTAATTTAGTGGAATTTTTTGAGGACATTACCAGTGCGGTAGATAATGGGTAGCCAATGGATGTGGTATATCTGGATTTCCAGAAAGCCTTTGACAAGGTGCCACACAAAAGGGTTGCTGCACAAGATAAAGATGCATGGCATTAAGGATAAAGTAGTAGCATGGATAGAGAATTGGTTAATTAATAGAAAGCAAAGAGTGGGCATTAATGGGCATTTCTCTGGTTGGCAATCAGTAGCTAGTGGTATCCCTCAGGGATCAGTGTTGGGCCCACAATTTACATCATTTGGAGTTGGGGGAACCAAGGGCAATGTGTCCAAGTTAGCAGACGACACTATGATGAGTGGTCAAGCAAAAAAAAAAAGTGCAGAGGATACAGAAAGTCTGCAGAGGGATTTGGATAGATTAAGTGAATGGGCTACAGTCTGGCAGATGGAATACAATGTTGACAAATGAGGAGTTATCCATTTTTGTAGGAATAACAGCAAAAGGGATTTTTTAAATGATAAATTATTAAAACATGCTGCTGCGCAGAGAGACCTGGGTGTGCTAGTGCACAAGTCGCAAAAAGTTGGTTTACAGGTGATTAAGGCAGCAAATGGAATTTTGTCCTTCATTGCGAGGGGGGTGGAGTTTAAGACTAGGGAGGTTATGCTGCAATTGTATAAGGTGTTAGCGAGGCCACACTGGAGTATTGTTCAGTTTTGGTCTCTTTACCCAAGAAAAGACGTATTGGCACTGGAGGGTGTGCAGAGATTCACTAGGTTAATCCCAGAGCTGAAGGGGTTGGATTACAAGGAGAGGGGTTGAGTAGACTGGGACTGTACTCATTGGAATTTAGAAAGATGAGGGGGGAATCTTATAGAAACATTTAAAATTATGAAGGGAATAGATACAGGCAGATGAAAGCAGAACTAGGGGGCATAGCCTCAAAATGAGGGAAAGTAGATTTAGGAGGAACTTCTTCACTCAAAGGGTTGTGAATCTATGGAATTCCCTGCCCAGTGAAGCAGTTAAAGTTCCTTCATTAAATATTTTCAAGATAAAGATAAAATAGTTTTTTGAAGAATAAAGGGATTAAGGGTTACAGTGTGGCAGAGTAGGCCCAAGGGGGGGGGCTACTCCTAGTTCTTATACACCATCATGGTTACTACATTTCAAAATGGACAAAATCATTGACCATACAATAGCCTGGGCAATCAGAACAGAAACATTCCATTTAAAACACTTTTTCTTTTATAATAGTACAAACAGGACATGGGCTTCACTGGCTAGGTTAACATTTGCTGCCCATCCTCAATTGCCCCAAGATGGTAGTGAGCTGCCTTCTTGAACTGTTGCAGTCCATCAGGTGTTGGTATTCCCAATGTGCATAACCCACCTAATGGAACAAGGAATATCCTTCAAACTAGTTTTACACCAAGTGTTCAGAGTGCACTGAACAACACCAGGTATGTGTTTCACTGCCAACTGGAAATGTCAATAACAGGCAGGGTCCCCAACTACAGTCACCCAACCCCATTGAAACTGGAGCTGGTCTAATGCTAACAACCACTTCCCAGGTTTCTGCTCCAAATTCAGGCAGCAGCCAGTTTCAGCCATTAAACCTCCCAATGGAGAGCAGCTGCTACAAGGAGCAGTCCATTCACTCAACACCACCCAGTATGACACTGAAAACATGTACTGCTCAAAAAGAGAAATATAGTTTATAAAGTCACTTCATTCAAGTGGAGAAACAAGGCCTCAGAACTCAAGACTCACCATGGAGAGGTAAACATAGGAGGAATAGAGCTCCAGGTTGATCTGCTTGTTAACAGCATCCTCACAGTCCTTGTGGTAGTTCTGACGCACTTGGGAGGCCATCCTCACTTTTCTTGTTCTCTATCACCTAGACTGTTTTAGAACTGACCCTTCCTAACACAAGCCTTTGTATTTATACAACTGGGACATCCTGCATTCAAACAGGGGATGACATCACCAATGGTGATTGACAATCCCTGATAGCCAATCAGGAATCTGCCATGAACCAACATCAATTAACAAAGCACAGGGTGTGTGGGGGAGGTTTTAAACCCCAGAGCCAATCAGAGTTTTGGAATCCAGACCTGGTCGATGATGTCACTGCTTTTGCTTTCCTTGACCTTCTTCAGATGTGAAAATGTCTCGTTGTTGAACTCTCCCATTGTAACTCAATGATAATTGGTTCCTTTTGCTGAAGTGGGTTTTCATAACCTGGACAAGTTTGTTACTGGCCAGGAGCAGTGAAGCTGATACAATATTCAAACAATCAGGTCATCGTGAGGGAATTTCCTAACCAACCACTGGACAGGGAAATGGAATTGTGGGAATGGGAGGGGGGAACATCACTGAATCCAACGTCACCCATGGACACGTCTCCATTTACTGTGTTTGGGGACAGGCTGGATGGAGCAGCTGGTCTTTTCCTGCCCGTCAATGTTGTGTGTTAGATGAGTCCTTTTATGGTCAACTTTCAATGTGGCTGAAGCCTCTCGGGAGAGATGTCACCGATGGGCACAGTTAACCCACCTGAAGAGAAAGTGTATCCGGGTATTTACACCGATTCTGGTGAAAAAGGATCCGAGATGCAGCGACTGTCCTGTGGTCACAAAGAGCTTTGTCCAAACTGAGGGACATCACATGGTCACTGAAATGGCCATCCAAGTGGGCACGAGAGACTTTGCTGAACCCCAAAGGTTGTGATATTGAATTTAAAGAGTTTCCTGTGGAAAACATAAATCACTAGCTTTCGGAGCACAGCTCCTTCCTCAGGTGAATGAAGAAGTGGGTTCCAGAACATAGATATAGACAAAGTCAAAGATGCAAGACGATCCTTTGAATGCGAGTCTTTGCACGAAATTAAGTCTTTCCAGGTAAGTCTTTACAGGTCTAGATGGAGCAAATGTAGAGAGGGATGGTCACTGGTTAAAGAGATGTGAATTGTCTCTTGCCAGGACAGTTAATAGGATTTTGCAAGCCCAGGCCAGATTGGGGGGGGGGGGGGGGGGGGGGGGGGGGGGTGGCGGGGGAGGGGGGGGGGGTGGCGGGGCGGTGGCGGTGGCGGTGGCGAAGAAGAATGTAACGCGACATGAATTCAAGGTCCCGGTAAGCATTTGTCAAGGCGGCCTTCAGGACATGCGACAACGCAGAATCGCCGAGCTGAAACTTAGAGCCAAGTTCCACACACGAGTATGGCCTCAACCAGGACCTTGGCTACATTCACCCCCCATCATCTGGCCTGGGTTTGCAAAATCCTTCCAACTGTCCTGGCTTGAGACAATTCGCGCCTCTTTAACCTGGAGTTACCCCTCTCTCCAGTTGCTCCGAAAGCTAGTGATTCGAAACGAACCTGTTGGACTTTAACCTGGTTGCTGTAAGACCTCCTACTGCACACACGGGGTGGGAGAGGTTTCTCGCCCACAAACAGCAGTTGAAGCGAGACCAGTTGCTGATAAATATTAAGGGATATGGACCAAAAACCAGGTGTATGGAGTTAGGTCACAGATCAGTCATGGTCTCATTGAATGGCAGGACAGGAGTGAGGGGCTGAATGGCCTATTCCTGGTCTTATGTTCCAATCTGTTATAGTCTACGTTGATCCCACCAAGATTATACAGGTAGAAGCTCGATAACACCCCACCAGGGAAGATAGGAGGCAAGATCATTGGATCAAATGGTCAACACATTGGAAATCAGCATTGACCCACTAGCAAAAGCTGCAAAGGGCTATCATGGGGATTAGCTCCTTACATTTTCTGCTACTTAG